>NW_027442620.1:0-94477 GCF_048569485.1 Anomaloglossus baeobatrachus | reverse complement strand
ATGAAATGAACACATTTTTCTCCAAAACTATAACACATGCAAGCTTGTCCTGTTTGGTGGAGATGATATTTAATAAAATAAGTAGAAATCCACTAAAAGTTTTGTTTGGTTATCTTGCAATCCCGAGATAATCGTCTCCATGCTCCAAATCCATTTTAAAGCCATTTTTAAGGCATTTCGCGCATACATGAAATGAACACATTTTTCTCCAAAACTATAACAGATGCAAGCTTGTCCTGTTTGGTGGAGATGATATTTAATAAAATAAGTAGAAATCCACTAAAAGTTTTGTTTGGTTATCTTGCAATCCCGAGATAATCGTCTCCATGCTCCAAATCCATTTTAAAGCCATTTTTAAGGCATTTCGCGCATACATGAAATGAACACATTTTTCTCCAAAACTATAACAGATGCAAGCTTGTCCTGTTTGGTGGAGATGATATTTAATAAAATAAGTAGAAATCCACTAAAAGTTTTGTTTGGTTATCTTGCAATCCCGAGATAATCGTCTCCATGCTCCAAATCCATTTTAAAGCCATTTTTAAGGCATTTCGCGCATACATGAACATGAACACATTTTTCTCCAAAACTATAACAGATGCAAGCTTGTCCTGTTTGGTGGAGATGATATTTAATAAAATAAGTAGAAATCCACTAAAAGTTTTGTTTGGTTATCTTGCAATCCCGAGATAATCGTCTCCATGCTCCAAATCCATTTTAAAGCCATTTTTAAGGCATTTCGCGCATACATGAAATGAACACATTTTTCTCCAAAACTATAACAGATGCAAGCTTGTCCTGTTTGGTGGAGATGATATTTAATAAAATAAGTAGAAATCCACTAAAAGTTTTGTTTGGTTATCTTGCAATCCCGAGATAATCGTCTCCATGCTCCAAATCCATTTTAAAGCCATTTTTAAGGCATTTCGCGCATACATGAAATGAACACATTTTTCTCCAAAACTATAACAGATGCAAGCTTGTCCTGTTTGGTGGAGATGATATTTAATAAAATAAGTAGAAATCCACTAAAAGTTTTGTTTGGTTATCTTGCAATCCCGAGATAATCGTCTCCATGCTCCAAATCCATTTTAAAGCCATTTTAAGGCATTTCGCGCATACATGAAATGAACACATTTTTCTCCAAAACTATAACAGATGCAAGCTTGTCCTGTTTGGTGGAGATGATATTTAATAAAATAAGTAGAAATCCACTAAAAGTTTTGTTTGGTTATCTTGCAATCCCGAGATAATCGTCTCCATGCTCCAAATCCATTTTAAAGCCATTTTAAGGCATTTCGCGCATACATGAAATGAACACATTTTTCTCCAAAACTATAACAGATGCAAGCTTGTCCTGTTTGGTGGAGATGATATTTAATAAAATAAGTAGAAATCCACTAAAAGTTTTGTTTGGTTATCTTGCAATCCCGAGATAATCGTCTCCATGCTCCAAATCCATTTTAAAGCCATTTTTAAGGCATTTCGCGCATACATGAAATGAACACATTTTTTCTCCAAAACTATAACAGATGCAAGCTTGTCCTGTTTGGTGGAGATGATATTTAATAAAATAAGTAGAAATCCACTAAAAGTTTTGTTTGGTTATCTTGCAATCCCGAGATAATCGTCTCCATGCTCCAAATCCATTTTAAAGCCATTTTTAAGGCATTTCGCGCATACATGAAATGAACACATTTTTCTCCAAAACTATAACAGATGCAAGCTTGTCCTGTTTGGTGGAGATGATATTTAATAAAATAAGTAGAAATCCACTAAAAGTTTTGTTTGGTTATCTTGCAATCCCGAGATAATCGTCTCATGCTCCAAATCCATTTTAAAGCCATTTTTAAGGCATTTCGCGCATACATGAAATGAACACATTTTTCTCCAAAACTATAACAGATGCAAGCTTGTCCTGTTTGGTGGAGATGATATTTAATAAAATAAGTAGAAATCCACTAAAAGTTTTGTTTGGTTATCTTGCAATCCCGAGATAATCGTCTCCATGCTCCAAATCCATTTTAAAGCCATTTTTAAGGCATTTCGCGCATACATGAAATGAACACATTTTTCTCCAAAACTATAACAGATGCAAGCTTGTCCTGTTTGGTGGAGATGATATTTAATAAAATAAGTAGAAATCCACTAAAAGTTTTGTTTGGTTATCTTGCAATCCCGAGATAATCGTCTCCATGCTCCAAATCCATTTTAAAGCCATTTCAAAGGCATTTTGCGCATACATGAAATGAACACATTTTTCTCCAAAACTATAACACATGCAAGCTTGTCCTGTTTGGTGGAGATGATATTTAATAAAATAAGTAGAAATCCACTAAAAGTTTTGTTTGGTTATATTGCAATCCCGAGATAATCGTCTCCATGCTCCAAATCCATTTTAAAGCCATTTTTAAGGCATTTCGCGCATACATGAAATGAACACATTTTTCTCCAAAACTATAACAGATGCAAGCTTGTCCTGTTTGGTGGAGATGATATTTAATAAAATAAGTAGAAATCCACTAAAAGTTTTGTTTGGTTATCTTGCAATCCCGAGATAATCGTCTCCATGCTCCAAATCCATTTTAAAGCCATTTTTAAGGCATTTCGCGCATACATGAAATGAACACATTTTTCTCCAAAACTATAACAGATGCAAGCTTGTCCTGTTTGGTGGAGATGATATTTAATAAAATAAGTAGAAATCCACTAAAAGTTTTGTTTGGTTCTTGCAATCCCGAGATAATCGTCTCCATGCTCCAAATCCATTTTAAAGCCATTTTTAAGGCATTTCGCGCATACATGAAATGAACACATTTTTCTCCAAAACTATAACAGATGCAAGCTTGTCCTGTTTGGTGGAGATGATATTTAATAAAATAAGTAGAAATCCACTAAAAGTTTTGTTTGGTTATCTTGCAATCCCGAGATAATCGTCTCCATGCTCCAAATCCATTTTAAAGCCATTTTTAAGGCATTTCGCGCATACATGAAATGAACACATTTTTCTCCAAAACTATAACAGATGCAAGCTTGTCCTGTTTGGTGGAGATGATATTTAATAAAATAAGTAGAAATCCACAAAAAGTTTTGTTTGGTTATCTTGCAATCCCGAGATAATCGTCTCCATGCTCCAAATCCATTTTAAAGCCATTTTTAAGGCATTTCGCGCATACATGAAATGAACACATTTTTCTCCAAAACTATAACAGATGCAAGCTTGTCCTGTTTGGTGGAGATGATATTTAATAAAATAAGTAGAAATCCACTAAAAGTTTTGTTTGGTTATCTTGCAATCCCGAGATAATCGTCTCCATGCTCCAAATCCATTTTAAAGCCATTTTTAAGGCATTTCGCGCATACATGAAATTAACACATTTTTCTCCAAAACTATAACAGATGCAAGCTTGTCCTGTTTGGTGGAGATGATATTTAATAAAATAAGTAGAAATCCACTAAAAGTTTTGTTTGGTTATCTTGCAATCCCGAGATAATCGTCTCCATGCTCCAAATCCATTTTAAAGCCATTTTTAAGGCATTTCGCGCATACATGAAATGAACACATTTTTCTCCAAAACTATAACAGATGCAAGCTTGTCCTGTTTGGTGGAGATGATATTTAATAAAATAAGTAGAAATCCACTAAAAGTTTTGTTTGGTTATCTTGCAATCCTGAGATAATCGTCTCCATGCTCCAAATCCATTTTAAAGCCATTTTTAAGGCATTTCGCGCATACATGAAATGAACACATTTTTCTCCAAAACTATAACAGATGCAAGCTTGTCCTGTTTGGTGGAGATGATATTTAATAAAATAAGTAGAAATCCACTAAAAGTTTTGTTTGGTTATCTTGCAATCCCGAGATAATCGTCTCCATGCTCCAAATCCATTTTAAAGCCATTTTTAAGGCATTTCGCGCATACATGAAATGAACACATTTTTCTCCAAAACTATAACAGATGCAAGCTTGTCCTGTTTGGTGGAGATGATATTTAATAAAATAAGTAGAAATCCACTAAAAGTTTTGTTTGGTTATCTTGCAATCCCGAGATAATCGTCTCCATGCTCCAAATCCATTTTAAAGCCATTTTTAAGGCATTTCGCGCATACATGAAATGAACACATTTTTCTCCAAAACTATAACAGATGCAAGCTTGTCCTGTTTGGTGGAGATGATATTTAATAAAATAAGTAGAAATCCACTAAAAGTTTTGTTTGGTTATCTTGCAATCCCGAGATAATCGTCTCCATGCTCCAAATCCATTTTAAAGCCATTTTTAAGGCATTTCGCGCATACATGAAATGAACACATTTTTCTCCAAAACTATAACAGATGCAAGCTTGTCCTGTTTGGTGGAGATGATATTTAATAAAATAAGTAGAAATCCACTAAAAGTTTTGTTTGGTTATCTTGCAATCCCGAGATAATCGTCTCCATGCTCCAAATCCATTTTAAAGCCATTTCTAAGGCATTTTGCGCATACATGAAATGAACACATTTTTCTCCAAAACTATAACACATGCAAGCTTGTCCTGTTTGGTGGAGATGATATTTAATAAAATAAGTAGAAATCCACTAAAAGTTTTGTTTGGTTATCTTGCAATCCCGAGATAATCGTCTCCATGCTCCAAATCCATTTTAAAGCCATTTTTAAGGCATTTCGCGCATACATGAAATGAACACATTTTTCTCCAAAACTATAACAGATGCAAGCTTGTCCTGTTTGGTGGAGATGATATTTAATAAAATAAGTAGAAATCCACTAAAAGTTTTGTTTGGTTATCTTGCAATCCCGAGATAATCGTCTCCATGCTCCAAATCCATTTTAAAGCCATTTTTAAGGCATTTCGCGCATACATGAAATGAACACATTTTTCTCCAAAACTATAACAGATGCAAGCTTGTCCTGTTTGGTGGAGATGATATTTAATAAAATAAGTAGAAATCCACTAAAAGTTTTGTTTGGTTATCTTGCAATCCCGAGATAATCGTCTCCATGCTCCAAATCCATTTTAAAGCCATTTTTAAGGCATTTCGCGCATACATGAAATGAACACATTTTTCTCCAAAACTATAACAGATGCAAGCTTGTCCTGTTTGGTGGAGATGATATTTAATAAAATAAGTAGAAATCCACTAAAAGTTTTGTTTGGTTATCTTGCAATCCCGAGATAATCGTCTCCATGCTCCAAATCCATTTTAAAGCCATTTTTAAGGCATTTCGCGCATACATGAAATGAACACATTTTTCTCCAAAACTATAACAGATGCAAGCTTGTCCTGTTTGGTGGAGATAATATTTAATAAAATAAGTAGAAATCTACTAAAAGTTTCGTTTGTTTATATTGCCATCCTGAGATAATCGTCTCCATGCTCCAAATCCATTTTAAAGCCATTTCAAAGGCATTTTGCGCATACATGAAATGAACACATTTTTCTCCAAAACTATAACAGATGCAAGCTTGTCCTGTTTGGTGGAGATGATATTTAATAAAATAAGTAGAAATCCACTAAAAGTTTTGTTTGGTTATCTTGCAATCCCGAGATAATCGTCTCCATGCTCCAAATCCATTTTAAAGCCATTTTTAAGGCATTTCGCGCATACATGAAATGAACACATTTTTCTCCAAAACTATAACAGATGCAAGCTTGTCCTGTTTGGTGGAGATGATATTTAATAAAATAAGTAGAAATCCACTAAAAGTTTTGTTTGGTTATCTTGCAATCCCGAGATAATCGTCTCCATGCTCCAAATCCATTTTAAAGCCATTTTTAAGGCATTTCGCGCATACATGAAATGAACACATTTTTCTCCAAAACTATAATAGATGCAAGCTTGTCCTGTTCGGTGGAGATGATATTTAATAAAATAAGTAGAAATCCACTAAAAGTTTTGTTTGGTTATCTTGCAATCCCGAGATAATCGTCTCCATGCTCCAAATCCATTTTAAAGCCATTTTTAAGGCATTTCGCGCATACATGAAATGAACACATTTTTCTCCAAAACTATAACAGATGCAAGCTTGTCCTGTTTGGTGGAGATGATATTTAATAAAATAAGTAGAAATCCACTAAAAGTTTTGTTTGGTTATCTTGCAATCCCGAGATAATCGTCTCCATGCTCCAAATCCATTTTAAAGCCATTTCAAAGGCATTTTGCGCATACATGAAATGAACACATTTTTCTCCAAAACTATAACACATGCAAGCTTGTCCTGTTTGGTGGAGATGATATTTAATAAAATAAGTAGAAATCCACTAAAAGTTTTGTTTGGTTATCTTGCAATCCCGAGATAATCGTCTCCATGCTCCAAATCCATTTTAAAGTCATTTTTAAGGCATTTCGCGCATACATGAAATGAACACATTTTTCTCCAAAACTATAACAGATGCAAGCTTGTCCTGCTTGGTGGAGATGATATTTAATAAAATAAGTAGAAATCCACTAAAAGTTTTGTTTGGTTATCTTGCAATCCCGAGATAATCGTCTCCATGCTCCAAATCCATTTTAAAGCCATTTCAAAGGCATTTTGCGCATACATGAAATGAACACATTTTTCTCCAAAACTATAACACATGCAAGCTTGTCCTGTTTGGTGGAGATGATATTTAATAAAATAAGTAGAAATCCACTAAAAGTTTTGTTTGGTTATCTTGCAATCCCGAGATAATCGTCTCCATGCTCCAAATCCATTTTAAAGCCATTTTTAAGGCATTTCGCGCATACATGAAATGAACACATTTTTCTCCAAAACTATAACAGATGCAAGCTTGTCCTGTTTGGTGGAGATGATATTTAATAAAATAAGTAGAAATCCACTAAAAGTTTTGTTTGGTTATATTGCAATCCCGAGATAATCGTCTCCATGCTCCAAATCCATTTTAAAGCCATTTTTAAGGCATTTCGCGCATACATGAAATGAACACATTTTTCTCCAAAACTATAACAGATGCAAGCTTGTCCTGTTTGGTGGAGATGATATTTAATAAAATAAGTAGAAATCCACTAAAAGTTTTGTTTGGTTATCTTGCAATCCCGAGATAATCGTCTCCATGCTCCAAATCCATTTTAAAGCCATTTTTAAGGCATTTCGCGCATACATGAAATGAACACATTTTTCTCCAAAACTATAACAGATGCAAGCTTGTCCTGTTTGGTGGAGATGATATTTAATAAAATAAGTAGAAATCCACTAAAAGTTTTGTTTGGTTATCTTGCAATCCCGAGATAATCGTCTCCATGCTCCAAATCCATTTTAAAGCCATTTTTAAGGCATTTCGCGCATACATGAAATGAACACATTTTTCTCCAAAACTATAACAGATGCAAGCTTGTCCTGTTTGGTGGAGATGATATTTAATAAAATAAGTAGAAATCCACTAAAAGTTTTGTTTGGTTATCTTGCAATCCCGAGATAATCGTCTCTATGCTCCAAATCCATTTTAAAGCCATTTTTAAGGCATTTCGCGCATACATGAAATGAACACATTTTTCTCCAAAACTATAACAGATGCAAGCTTGTCCTGTTTGGTGGAGATGATATTTAATAAAATAAGTAGAAATCCACTAAAAGTTTTGTTTGGTTATCTTGCAATCCCGAGATAATCGTCTCTATGCTCCAAATCCATTTTAAAGCCATTTTTAAGGCATTTCGCGCATACATGAAATGAACACATTTTTCTCCAAAACTATAACAGATGCAAGCTTGTCCTGTTTGGTGGAGATGATATTTAATAAAATAAGTAGAAATCCACTAAACGTTTTGTTTGGTTATCTTGCAATCCCGAGATAATCGTCTCCATGCTCCAAATCCATTTTAAAGCCATTTTTAAGGCATTTCGCGCATACATGAAATGAACACATTTTTCTCCAAAACTATAACAGATGCAAGCTTGTCCTGTTTGGTGGAGATGATATTTAATAAAATAAGTAGAAATCCACTAAAAGTTTTGTTTGGTTATCTTGCAATCCCGAGATAATCGTCTCCATGCTCCAAATCCATTTTAAAGCCATTTTTAAGGCATTTCGCGCAAACATGAAATGAACACATTTTTCTCCAAAACTATAACAGATGCAAGCTTGTCCTGTTTGGTGGAGATGATATTTAATAAAATAAGTAGAAATCCACTAAAAGTTTTGTTTGGTTATCTTGCAATCCCGAGATAATCGTCTCCATGCTCCAAATCCATTTTAAAGCCATTTTTAAGGCATTTCGCGCATACATGAAATGAACACATTTTTCTCCAAAACTATAACAGATGCAAGCTTGTCCTGTTTGGTGGAGATGATATTTAATAAAATAAGTAGAAATCCACTAAAAGTTTTGTTTGGTTATCTTGCAATCCCGAGATAATCGTCTCCATGCTCCAAATCCATTTTAAAGCCATTTTTAAGGCATTTCGCGCATACATGAAATGAACACATTTTTCTCCAAAACTATAACAGATGCAAGCTTGTCCTGTTTGGTGGAGATGATATTTAATAAAATAAGTAGAAATCCACTAAAAGTTTTGTTTGGTTATCTTGCAATCCCGAGATAATCGTCTCCATGCTCCAAATCCATTTTAAAGCCATTTTTAAGGCATATCGCGCATACATGAAATGAACACATTTTTCTCCAAAACTATAACAGATGCAAGCTTGTCCTGTTTGGTGGAGATAATATTTAATCAAATAAGTAGAAATCTACTAAAAGTTTCGTTTGTTTATATTGCCATCCTGAGATAATCGTCTCCATGCTCCAAATCCATTTTAAAGCCATTTTTAAGGCATTTCGCGCATACATGAAATGAACACATTTTTCTCCAAAACTATAACAGATGCAAGCTTGTCCTGTTTGGTGGAGATGATATTTAATAAAATAAGTAGAAATCCACTAAAAGTTTTGTTTGGTTATCTTGCAATCCCGAGATAATCGTCTCCATGCTCCAAATCCATTTTAAAGCCATTTTTAAGGCATTTCGCGCATACATGAAATGAACACATTTTTCTCCAAAACTATAACAGATGCAAGCTTGTCCTGTTTGGTGGAGATGATATTTAATAAAATAAGTAGAAATCCACTAAAAGTTTTGTTTGGTTATATTGCAATCCCGAGATAATCGTCTCCATGCTCCAAATCCATTTTAAAGCCATTTTTAAGGCATTTCGCGCATACATGAAATGAACACATTTTTCTCCAAAACTATAACAGATGCAAGCTTGTCCTGTTTGGTGGAGATGATATTTAATAAAATAAGTAGAAATCCACTAAAAGTTTTGTTTGGTTATCTTGCAATCCCGAGATAATCGTCTCCATGCACCAAATCCATTTTAAAGCCATTTTTAAGGCATTTCGCGCATACATGAAATGAACACATTTTTCTCCAAAACTATAACAGATGCAAGCTTGTCCTGTTTGGTGGAGATAATATTTAATAAAATAAGTAGAAATCTACTAAAAGTTTCGTTTGTTTATATTGCCATCCTGAGATAATCGTCTCCATGCTCCAAATCCATTTTAAAGCCATTTCAAAGGCATTTTGCGCATACATGAAATGAACACATTTTTCTCCAAAACTATAACACATGCAAGCTTGTCCTGTTTGGTGGAGATGATATTTAATAAAATAAGTAGAAATCCACTAAAGGTTTTGTTTGGTTATCTTGCAATCCCGAGATAATCGTCTCCATGCTCCAAATCCATTTTAAAGCCATTTTTAAGGCATTTCGCGCATACATGAAATGAACACATTTTTCTCCAAAACTATAACAGATGCAAGCTTGTCCTGTTTGGTGGAGATGATATTTAATAAAATAAGTAGAAATCCACTAAAAGTTTTGTTTGGTTATCTTGCAATCCCGAGATAATCGTCTCCATGCTCCAAATCCATTTTAAAGCCATTTTTAAGGCATTTCGCGCATACATGAAATGAACACATTTTTCTCCAAAACTATAACAGATGCAAGCTTGTCCTGTTTGGTGGAGATGATATTTAATAAAATAAGTAGAAATCCACTAAAAGTTTTGTTTGGTTATCTTGCAATCCCGAGATAATCGTCTCCATGCTCCAAATCCATTTTAAAGCCATTTTTAAGGCATTTCGCGCATACATGAAATGAACACATTTTTCTCCAAAACTATAACAGATGCAAGCTTGTCCTGTTTGGTGGAGATGATATTTAATAAAATAAGTAGAAATCCACTAAAAGTTTTGTTTGGTTATCTTGCAATCCCGAGATAATCGTCTCCATGCTCCAAATCCATTTTAAAGCCATTTCAAAGGCATTTTGCGCATACATGAAATTAACACATTTTTCTCCAAAACTATAACACATGCAAGCTTGTCCTGTTTGGTGGAGATGATATTTAATAAAATAAGTAGAAATCCACTAAAAGTTTTGTTTGGTTATCTTGCAATCCCGAGATAATCGTCTCCATGCTCCAAATCCATTTTAAAGCCATTTTTAAGGCATTTCGCGCATACATGAAATGAACACATTTTTCTCCAAAACTATAACAGATGCAAGCTTGTCCTGTTTGGTGGAGATGATATTTAATAAAATAAGTAGAAATCCACTAAACGTTTTGTTTGGTTATCTTGCAATCCCGAGATAATCGTCTCCATGCTCCAAATCCATTTTAAAGCCATTTTTAAGGCATTTCGCGCATACATGAAATGAACACATTTTTCTCCAAAACTATAACAGATGCAAGCTTGTCCTGTTTGGTGGAGATGATATTTAATAAAATAAGTAGAAATCCACTAAAAGTTTTGTTTGGTTATATTGCAATCCCGAGATAATCGTCTCCATGCTCCAAATCCATTTTAAAGCCATTTTTAAGGCATTTCGCGCATACATGAAATGAACACATTTTTCTCCAAAACTATAACAGATGCAAGCTTGTCCTGTTTGGTGGAGATGATATTTAATAAAATAAGTAGAAATCCACTAAAAGTTTTGTTTGGTTATCTTGCAATCCCGAGATAATCGTCTCCATGCTCCAAATCCATTTTAAAGCCATTTTTAAGGCATTTCGCGCATACATGAAATGAACACATTTTTCTCCAAAACTATAACAGATGCAAGCTTGTCCTGTTTGGTGGAGATAATATTTAATAAAATAAGTAGAAATCTACTAAAAGTTTCGTTTGTTTATATTGCCATCCTGAGATAATCGTCTCCATGCTCCAAATCCATTTTAAAGCCATTTCAAAGGCATTTTGCGCATACATGAAATGAACACATTTTTCTCCAAAACTATAACACATGCAAGCTTGTCCTGTTTGGTGGAGATGATATTTAATAAAATAAGTAGAAATCCACTAAAAGTTTTGTTTGGTTATCTTGCAATCCCGAGATAATCGTCTCCATGCTCCAAATCCATTTTAAAGCCATTTTTAAGGCATTTCGCGCATACATGAAATGAACACATTTTTCTCCAAAACTATAACAGATGCAAGCTTGTCCTGTTTGGTGGAGATGATATTTAATAAAATAAGTAGAAATCCACTAAAAGTTTTGTTTGGTTATCTTGCAATCCCGAGATAATCGTCTCCATGCTCCAAATCCATTTTAAAGCCATTTTTAAGGCATTTCGCGCATACATGAAATGAACACATTTTTCTCCAAAACTATAACAGATGCAAGCTTGTCCTGTTTGGTGGAGATGATATTTAATAAAATAAGTAGAAATCCACTAAAAGTTTTGTTTGGTTATCTTGCAATCCCGAGATAATCGTCTCCATGCTCCAAATCCATTTTAAAGCCATTTTTAAGGCATTTCGCGCATACATGAAATGAACACATTTTTCTCCAAAACTATAACAGATGCAAGCTTGTCCTGTTTGGTGGAGATGATATTTAATAAAATAAGTAGAAATCCACTAAAAGTTTTGTTTGGTTATCTTGCAATCCCGAGATAATCGTCTCCATGCTCCAAATCCATTTTAAAGCCATTTTTAAGGCATTTCGCGCATACATGAAATGAACACATTTTTCTCCAAAACTATAACAGATGCAAGCTTGTCCTGTTTGGTGGAGATGATATTTAATAAAATAAGTAGAAATCCACTAAAAGTTTTGTTTGGTTATCTTGCAATCCCGAGATAATCGTCTCCATGCTCCAAATCCATTTTAAAGCCATTTTTAAGGCATTTCGCGCATACATGAAATGAACACATTTTTCTCCAAAACTATAACAGATGCAAGCTTGTCCTGTTTGGTGGAGATGATATTTAATAAAATAAGTAGAAATCCACTAAAAGTTTTGTTTGGTTATCTTGCAATCCCGAGATAATCGTCTCCATGCTCCAAATCCATTTTAAAGCCATTTTTAAGGCATATCGCGCATACATGAAATGAACACATTTTTCTCCAAAACTATAACAGATGCAAGCTTGTCCTGTTTGGTGGAGATAATATTTAATCAAATAAGTAGAAATCTACTAAAAGTTTCGTTTGTTTATATTGCCATCCTGAGATAATCGTCTCCATGCTCCAAATCCATTTTAAAGCCATTTTTAAGGCATTTCGCGCATACATGAAATGAACACATTTTTCTCCAAAACTATAACAGATGCAAGCTTGTCCTGTTTGGTGGAGATGATATTTAATAAAATAAGTAGAAATCCACTAAAAGTTTTGTTTGGTTATCTTGCAATCCCGAGATAATCGTCTCCATGCTCCAAATCCATTTTAAAGCCATTTTTAAGGCATTTCGCGCATACATGAAATGAACACATTTTTCTCCAAAACTATAACAGATGCAAGCTTGTCCTGTTTGGTGGAGATGATATTTAATAAAATAAGTAGAAATCCACTAAAAGTTTTGTTTGGTTATCTTGCAATCCCGAGATAATCGTCTCCATGCTCCAAATCCATTTTAAAGCCATTTTTAAGGCATTTCGCGCATACATGAAATGAACACATTTTTCTCCAAAACTATAACAGATTCAAGCTTGTCCTGTTTGGTGGAGATGATATTTAATAAAATAAGTAGAAATCCACTAAAAGTTTTGTTTGGTTATCTTGCAATCCCGAGATAATCGTCTCCATGCTCCAAATCCATTTTAAAGCCATTTTTAAGGCATTTCGCGCATACATGAAATGAACACATTTTTCTCCAAAACTATAACAGATGCAAGCTTGTCCTGTTTGGTGGAGATGATATTTAATAAAATAAGTAGAAATCCACTAAAAGTTTTGTTTGGTTATCTTGCAATCCCGAGATAATCGTCTCCATGCTCCAAATCCATTTTAAAGCCATTTTTAAGGCATTTCGCGCATACATGAAATGAACACATTTTTCTCCAAAACTATAACAGATGCAAGCTTGTCCTGTTTGGTGGAGATGATATTTAATAAAATAAGTAGAAATCCACTAAAAGTTTTGTTTGGTTATCTTGCAATCCCGAGATAATCGTCTCCATGCTCCAAATCCATTTTAAAGCCATTTTTAAGGCATATCGCGCATACATGAAATGAACACATTTTTCTCCAAAACTATAACAGATGCAAGCTTGTCCTGTTTGGTGGAGATAATATTTAATCAAATAAGTAGAAATCTACTAAAAGTTTCGTTTGTTTATATTGCCATCCTGAGATAATCGTCTCCATGCTCCAAATCCATTTTAAAGCCATTTTTAAGGCATTTCGCGCATACATGAAATGAACACATTTTTCTCCAAAACTATAACAGATGCAAGCTTGTCCTGTTTGGTGGAGATGATATTTAATAAAATAAGTAGAAATCCACTAAAAGTTTTGTTTGGTTATCTTGCAATCCCGAGATAATCGTCTCCATGCTCCAAATCCATTTTAAAGCCATTTTTAAGGCATTTCGCGCATACATGAAATGAACACATTTTTCTCCAAAACTATAACAGATGCAAGCTTGTCCTGTTTGGTGGAGATGATATTTAATAAAATAAGTAGAAATCCACTAAAAGTTTTGTTTGGTTATATTGCAATCCCGAGATAATCGTCTCCATGCTCCAAATCCATTTTAAAGCCATTTTTAAGGCATTTCGCGCATACATGAAATGAACACATTTTTCTCCAAAACTATAACAGATGCAAGCTTGTCCTGTTTGGTGGAGATAATATTTAATAAAATAAGTAGAAATCTACTAAAAGTTTCGTTTGTTTATATTGCCATCCTGAGATAATCGTCTCCATGCTCCAAATCCATTTTAAAGCCATTTCAAAGGCATTTTGCGCATACATGAAATGAACACATTTTTCTCCAAAACTATAACACATGCAAGCTTGTCCTGTTTGGTGGAGATGATATTTAATAAAATAAGTAGAAATCCACTAAAAGTTTTGTTTGGTTATCTTGCAATCCCGAGATAATCGTCTCCATGCTCCAAATCCATTTTAAAGCCATTTTTAAGGCATTTCGCGCATACATGAAATGAACACATTTTTCTCCAAAACTATAACAGATGCAAGCTTGTCCTGTTTGGTGGAGATGATATTTAATAAAATAAGTAGAAATCCACTAAAAGTTTTGTTTGGTTATCTTGCAATCCCGAGATAATCGTCTCCATGCTCCAAATCCATTTTAAAGCCATTTTTAAGGCATTTCGCGCATACATGAAATGAACACATTTTTCTCCAAAACTATAACAGATGCAAGCTTGTCCTGTTTGGTGGAGATGATATTTAATAAAATAAGTAGAAATCCACTAAAAGTTTTGTTTGGTTATCTTGCAATCCCGAGATAATCGTCTCCATGCTCCAAATCCATTTTAAAGCCATTTTTAAGGCATTTCGCGCATACATGAAATGAACACATTTTTCTCCAAAACTATAACAGATGCAAGCTTGTCCTGTTTGGTGGAGATGATATTTAATAAAATAAGTAGAAATCCACTAAAAGTTTTGTTTGGTTATCTTGCAATCCCGAGATAATCGTCTCCATGCTCCAAATCCATTTTAAAGCCATTTCAAAGGCATTTTGCGCATACATGAAATTAACACATTTTTCTCCAAAACTATAACACATGCAAGCTTGTCCTGTTTGGTGGAGATGATATTTAATAAAATAAGTAGAAATCCACTAAAAGTTTTGTTTGGTTATCTTGCAATCCCGAGATAATCGTCTCCATGCTCCAAATCCATTTTAAAGCCATTTTTAAGGCATTTCGCGCATACATGAAATGAACACATTTTTCTCCAAAACTATAACAGATGCAAGCTTGTCCTGTTTGGTGGAGATGATATTTAATAAAATAAGTAGAAATCCACTAAAAGTTTTGTTTGGTTATCTTGCAATCCCGAGATAATCGTCTCCATGCTCCAAATCCATTTTAAAGCCATTTTTAAGGCATTTCGCGCATACATGAAATGAACACATTTTTCTCCAAAACTATAACAGATTCAAGCTTGTCCTGTTTGGTGGAGATGATATTTAATAAAATAAGTAGAAATCCACTAAAAGTTTTGTTTGGTTATCTTGCAATCCCGAGATAATCGTCTCCATGCTCCAAATCCATTTTAAAGCCATTTTTAAGGCATTTCGCGCATACATGAAATGAACACATTTTTCTCCAAAACTATAACAGATGCAAGCTTGTCCTGTTTGGTGGAGATGATATTTAATAAAATAAGTAGAAATCCACTAAAAGTTTTGTTTGGTTATCTTGCAATCCCGAGATAATCGTCTCCATGCTCCAAATCCATTTTAAAGCCATTTTTAAGGCATTTCGCGCATACATGAAATGAACACATTTTTCTCCAAAACTATAACAGATGCAAGCTTGTCCTGTTTGGTGGAGATGATATTTAATAAAATAAGTAGAAATCCACTAAAAGTTTTGTTTGGTTATCTTGCAATCCCGAGATAATCGTCTCCATGCTCCAAATCCATTTTAAAGCCATTTTTAAGGCATATCGCGCATACATGAAATGAACACATTTTTCTCCAAAACTATAACAGATGCAAGCTTGTCCTGTTTGGTGGAGATAATATTTAATCAAATAAGTAGAAATCTACTAAAAGTTTCGTTTGTTTATATTGCCATCCTGAGATAATCGTCTCCATGCTCTAAATCCATTTTAAAGCCATTTTTAAGGCATTTCGCGCATACATGAAATGAACACATTTTTCTCCAAAACTATAACAGATGCAAGCTTGTCCTGTTTGGTGGAGATGATATTTAATAAAATAAGTAGAAATCCACTAAAAGTTTTGTTTGGTTATCTTGCAATCCCGAGATAATCGTCTCCATGCTCCAAATCCATTTTAAAGCCATTTTTAAGGCATTTCGCGCATACATGAAATGAACACATTTTTCTCCAAAACTATAACAGATGCAAGCTTGTCCTGTTTGGTGGAGATGATATTTAATAAAATAAGTAGAAATCCACTAAAAGTTTTGTTTGGTTATATTGCAATCCCGAGATAATCGTCTCCATGCTCCAAATCCATTTTAAAGCCATTTTTAAGGCATTTCGCGCATACATGAAATGAACACATTTTTCTCCAAAACTATAACAGATGCAAGCTTGTCCTGTTTGGTGGAGATGATATTTAATAAAATAAGTAGAAATCCACTAAAAGTTTTGTTTGGTTATCTTGCAATCCCGAGATAATCGTCTCCATGCACCAAATCCATTTTAAAGCCATTTTTAAGGCATTTCGCGCATACATGAAATGAACACATTTTTCTCCAAAACTATAACAGATGCAAGCTTGTCCTGTTTGGTGGAGATAATATTTAATAAAATAAGTAGAAATCTACTAAAAGTTTCGTTTGTTTATATTGCCATCCTGAGATAATCGTCTCCATGCTCCAAATCCATTTTAAAGCCATTTCAAAGGCATTTTGCGCATACATGAAATGAACACATTTTTCTCCAAAACTATAACACATGCAAGCTTGTCCTGTTTGGTGGAGATGATATTTAATAAAATAAGTAGAAATCCACTAAAAGTTTTGTTTGGTTATCTTGCAATCCCGAGATAATCGTCTCCATGCTCCAAATCCATTTTAAAGCCATTTTTAAGGCATTTCGCGCATACATGAAATGAACACATTTTTCTCCAAAACTATAACAGATGCAAGCTTGTCCTGTTTGGTGGAGATGATATTTAATAAAATAAGTAGAAATCCACTAAAAGTTTTGTTTGGTTATCTTGCAATCCCGAGATAATCGTCTCCATGCTCCAAATCCATTTTAAAGCCATTTTTAAGGCATTTCGCGCATACATGAAATGAACACATTTTTCTCCAAAACTATAACAGATGCAAGCTTGTCCTGTTTGGTGGAGATGATATTTAATAAAATAAGTAGAAATCCACTAAAAGTTTTGTTTGGTTATCTTGCAATCCCGAGATAATCGTCTCCATGCTCCAAATCCATTTTAAAGCCATTTTTAAGGCATTTCGCGCATACATGAAATGAACACATTTTTCTCCAAAACTATAACAGATGCAAGCTTGTCCTGTTTGGTGGAGATGATATTTAATAAAATAAGTAGAAATCCACTAAAAGTTTTGTTTGGTTATCTTGCAATCCCGAGATAATCGTCTCCATGCTCCAAATCCATTTTAAAGCCATTTCAAAGGCATTTTGCGCATACATGAAATTAACACATTTTTCTCCAAAACTATAACACATGCAAGCTTGTCCTGTTTGGTGGAGATGATATTTAATAAAATAAGTAGAAATCCACTAAAAGTTTTGTTTGGTTATCTTGCAATCCCGAGATAATCGTCTCCATGCTCCAAATCCATTTTAAAGCCATTTTTAAGGCATTTCGCGCATACATGAAATGAACACATTTTTCTCCAAAACTATAACAGATGCAAGCTTGTCCTGTTTGGTGGAGATGATATTTAATAAAATAAGTAGAAATCCACTAAACGTTTTGTTTGGTTATCTTGCAATCCCGAGATAATCGTCTCCATGCTCCAAATCCATTTTAAAGCCATTTTTAAGGCATTTCGCGCATACATGAAATGAACACATTTTTCTCCAAAACTATAACAGATGCAAGCTTGTCCTGTTTGGTGGAGATGATATTTAATAAAATAAGTAGAAATCCACTAAAAGTTTGGTTTGGTTATATTGCAATCCCGAGATAATCGTCTCCATGCTCCAAATCCATTTTAAAGCCATTTTTAAGGCATTTCGCGCATACATGAAATGAACACATTTTTCTCCAAAACTATAACAGATGCAAGCTTGTCCTGTTTGGTGGAGATGATATTTAATAAAATAAGTAGAAATCCACTAAAAGTTTTGTTTGGTTATCTTGCAATCCCGAGATAATCGTCTCCATGCTCCAAATCCATTTTAAAGCCATTTTTAAGGCATTTCGCGCATACATGAAATGAACACATTTTTCTCCAAAACTATAACAGATGCAAGCTTGTCCTGTTTGGTGGAGATGATATTTAATAAAATAAGTAGAAATCCACTAAAAGTTTTGTTTGGTTATCTTGCAATCCCGAGATAATCGTCTCCATGCTCCAAATCCATTTTAAAGCCATTTTTAAGGCATTTCGCGCATACATGAAATGAACACATTTTTCTCCAAAACTATAACAGATGCAAGCTTGTCCTGTTTGGTGGAGATAATATTTAATAAAATAAGTAGAAATCTACTAAAAGTTTCGTTTGTTTATATTGCCATCCTGAGATAATCGTCTCCATGCTCCAAATCCATTTTAAAGCCATTTCAAAGGCATTTTGCGCATACATGAAATGAACACATTTTTCTCCAAAACTATAACACATGCAAGCTTGTCCTGTTTGGTGGAGATGATATTTAATAAAATAAGTAGAAATCCACTAAAAGTTTTGTTTGGTTATCTTGCAATCCCGAGATAATCGTCTCCATGCTCCAAATCCATTTTAAAGCCATTTTTAAGGCATTTCGCGCATACATGAAATGAACACATTTTTCTCCAAAACTATAACAGATGCAAGCTTGTCCTGTTTGGTGGAGATGATATTTAATAAAATAAGTAGAAATCCACTAAAAGTTTTGTTTGGTTATCTTGCAATCCCGAGATAATCGTCTCCATGCTCCAAATCCATTTTAAAGCCATTTTTAAGGCATTTCGCGCATACATGAAATGAACACATTTTTCTCCAAAACTATAACAGATGCAAGCTTGTCCTGTTTGGTGGAGATGATATTTAATAAAATAAGTAGAAATCCACTAAAAGTTTTGTTTGGTTATCTTGCAATCCCGAGATAATCGTCTCCATGCTCCAAATCCATTTTAAAGCCATTTTTAAGGCATTTCGCGTATACATGAAATGAACACATTTTTCTCCAAAGCTATAACAGATGCAAGCTTGTCCTGTTTGGTGGAGATAATATTTAATAAAAAAAGGAGAAATCTACTAAAAGTTTCGTTTGTTTATATTGCCATCCTGAGATAATCGTCTCCATGCTCCAAATCCATTTTAAAGCCATTTTTAAGGCATTTCGCGCATACATGAAATGAACACATTTTTCTCCAAAACTATAACAGATGCAAGCTTGTCCTGTTTGGTGGAGATGATATTTAATAAAATAAGTAGAAATCCACTAAAAGTTTTGTTTGGTTATCTTGCAATCCCGAGATAATCGTCTCCATGCTCCAAATCCATTTTAAAGCCATTTTTAAGGCATTTCGCGCATACATGAAATGAACACATTTTTCTCCAAAACTATAACAGATGCAAGCTTGTCCTGTTTGGTGGAGATGATATTTAATAAAATAAGTAGAAATCCACTAAAAGTTTTGTTTGGTTATATTGCAATCCCGAGATAATCGTCTCCATGCTCCAAATCCATTTTAAAGCCATTTTTAAGGCATTTCGCGCATACATGAAATGAACACATTTTTCTCCAAAACTATAACAGATGCAAGCTTGTCCTGTTTGGTGGAGATGATATTTAATAAAATAAGTAGAAATCCACTAAAAGTTTTGTTTGGTTATCTTGCAATCCCGAGATAATCGTCTCCATGCTCCAAATCCATTTTAAAGCCATTTTTAAGGCATTTCGCGCATACATGAAATGAACACATTTTTCTCCAAAACTATAACAGATGCAAGCTTGTCCTGTTTGGTGGAGATGATATTTAATAAAATAAGTAGAAATCCACTAAAAGTTTTGTTTGGTTATCTTGCAATCCCGAGATAATCGTCTCCATGCTCCAAATCCATTTTAAAGCCATTTTTAAGGCATATCGCGCATACATGAAATGAACACATTTTTCTCCAAAACTATAACAGATGCAAGCTTGTCCTGTTTGGTGGAGATAATATTTAATCAAATAAGTAGAAATCTACTAAAAGTTTCGTTTGTTTATATTGCCATCCTGAGATAATCGTCTCCATGCTCCAAATCCATTTTAAAGCCATTTTTAAGGCATTTCGCGCATACATGAAATGAACACATTTTTCTCCAAAACTATAACAGATGCAAGCTTGTCCTGTTTGGTGGAGATGATATTTAATAAAATAAGTAGAAATCCACTAAAAGTTTTGTTTGGTTATCTTGCAATCCCGAGATAATCGTCTCCATGCTCCAAATCCATTTTAAAGCCATTTTTAAGGCATTTCGCGCATACATGAAATGAACACATTTTTCTCCAAAACTATAACAGATGCAAGCTTGTCCTGTTTGGTGGAGATGATATTTAATAAAATAAGTAGAAATCCACTAAAAGTTTTGTTTGGTTATATTGCAATCCCGAGATAATCGTCTCCATGCTCCAAATCCATTTTAAAGCCATTTTTAAGGCATTTCGCGCATACATGAAATGAACACATTTTTCTCCAAAACTATAACAGATGCAAGCTTGTCCTGTTTGGTGGAGATGATATTTAATAAAATAAGTAGAAATCCACTAAAAGTTTTGTTTGGTTATCTTGCAATCCCGAGATAATCGTCTCCATGCTCCAAATCCATTTTAAAGCCATTTTTAAGGCATTTCGCGCATACATGAAATGAACACATTTTTCTCCAAAACTATAACAGATGCAAGCTTGTCCTGTTTGGTGGAGATGATATTTAATAAAATAAGTAGAAATCCACTAAAAGTTTTGTTTGGTTATCTTGCAATCCCGAGATAATCGTCTCCATGCTCCAAATCCATTTTAAAGCCATTTCAAAGGCATTTTGCGCATACATGAAATTAACACATTTTTCTCCAAAACTATAACACATGCAAGCTTGTCCTGTTTGGTGGAGATGATATTTAATAAAATAAGTAGAAATCCACTAAAAGTTTTGTTTGGTTATCTTGCAATCCCGAGATAATCGTCTCCATGCTCCAAATCCATTTTAAAGCCATTTTTAAGGCATTTCGCGCATACATGAAATGAACACATTTTTCTCCAAAACTATAACAGATGCAAGCTTGTCCTGTTTGGTGGAGATGATATTTAATAAAATAAGTAGAAATCCACTAAACGTTTTGTTTGGTTATCTTGCAATCCCGAGATAATCGTCTCCATGCTCCAAATCCATTTTAAAGCCATTTTTAAGGCATTTCGCGCATACATGAAATGAACACATTTTTCTCCAAAACTATAACAGATGCAAGCTTGTCCTGTTTGGTGGAGATGATATTTAATAAAATAAGTAGAAATCCACTAAAAGTTTTGTTTGGTTATATTGCAATCCCGAGATAATCGTCTCCATGCTCCAAATTCATTTTAAAGCCATTTTTAAGGCATTTCGCGCATACATGAAATGAACACATTTTTCTCCAAAACTATAACAGATGCAAGCTTGTCCTGTTTGGTGGAGATGATATTTAATAAAATAAGTAGAAATCCACTAAAAGTTTTGTTTGGTTATCTTGCAATCCCGAGATAATCGTCTCCATGCTCCAAATCCATTTTAAAGCCATTTTTAAGGCATTTCGCGCATACATGAAATGAACACATTTTTCTCCAAAACTATAACAGATGCAAGCTTGTCCTGTTTGGTGGAGATGATATTTAATAAAATAAGTAGAAATCCACTAAAAGTTTTGTTTGGTTATCTTGCAATCCCGAGATAATCGTCTCCATGCTCCAAATCCATTTTAAAGCCATTTTTAAGGCATTTCGCGCATACATGAAATGAACACATTTTTCTCCAAAACTATAACAGATGCAAGCTTGTCCTGTTTGGTGGAGATAATATTTAATAAAATAAGTAGAAATCTACTAAAAGTTTCGTTTGTTTATATTGCCATCCTGAGATAATCGTCTCCATGCTCCAAATCCATTTTAAAGCCATTTCAAAGGCATTTTGCGCATACATGAAATGAACACATTTTTCTCCAAAACTATAACACATGCAAGCTTGTCCTGTTTGGTGGAGATGATATTTAATAAAATAAGTAGAAATCCACTAAAAGTTTTGTTTGGTTATCTTGCAATCCCGAGATAATCGTCTCCATGCTCCAAATCCATTTTAAAGCCATTTTTAAGGCATTTCGCGCATACATGAAATGAACACATTTTTCTCCAAAACTATAACAGATGCAAGCTTGTCCTGTTTGGTGGAGATGATATTTAATAAAATAAGTAGAAATCCACTAAAAGTTTTGTTTGGTTATCTTGCAATCCCGAGATAATCGTCTCCATGCTCCAAATCCATTTTAAAGCCATTTTTAAGGCATTTCGCGCATACATGAAATGAACACATTTTTCTCCAAAACTATAACAGATGCAAGCTTGTCCTGTTTGGTGGAGATGATATTTAATAAAATAAGTAGAAATCCACTAAAAGTTTTGTTTGGTTATCTTGCAATCCCGAGATAATCGTCTCCATGCTCCAAATCCATTTTAAAGCCATTTTTAAGGCATTTCGCGCATACATGAAATGAACACATTTTTCTCCAAAGCTATAACAGATGCAAGCTTGTCCTGTTTGGTGGAGATAATATTTAATAAAATAAGTAGAAATCTACTAAAAGTTTCGTTTGTTTATATTGCCATCCTGAGATAATCGTCTCCATGCTCCAAATCCATTTTAAAGCCATTTTTAAGGCATTTCGCGCATACATGAAATGAACACATTTTTCTCCAAAACTATAACAGATGCAAGCTTGTCCTGTTTGGTGGAGATGATATTTAATAAAATAAGTAGAAATCCACTAAAAGTTTTGTTTGGTTATCTTGCAATCCCGAGATAATCGTCTCCATGCTCCAAATCCATTTTAAAGCCATTTTTAAGGCATTTCGCGCATACATGAAATGAACACATTTTTCTCCAAAACTATAACAGATGCAAGCTTGTCCTGTTTGGTGGAGATGATATTTAATAAAATAAGTAGAAATCCACTAAAAGTTTTGTTTGGTTATATTGCAATCCCGAGATAATCGTCTCCATGCTCCAAATCCATTTTAAAGCCATTTTTAAGGCATTTCGCGCATACATGAAATGAACACATTTTTCTCCAAAACTATAACAGATGCAAGCTTGTCCTGTTTGGTGGAGATGATATTTAATAAAATAAGTAGAAATCCACTAAAAGTTTTGTTTGGTTATCTTGCAATCCCGAGATAATCGTCTCCATGCTCCAAATCCATTTTAAAGCCATTTTTAAGGCATTTCGCGCATACATGAAATGAACACATTTTTCTCCAAAACTATAACACATGCAAGTTTGATCTGTTTGGTGGAGATGATATTTAATAAAATAAGTAGAAATCCACTAAAAGTTTTGTTTGGTTATCTTGCAATCCCGAGATAATCGTCTCCATGCTCCAAATCCATTTTAAAGCCATTTTTAAGGCATTTCGCGCATACATGAAATGAACACATTTTTCTCCAAAACTATAACAGATGCAAGCTTGTCCTGTTTGGTGGAGATGATATTTAATAAAATAAGTAGAAATCCACTAAAAGTTTTGTTTGGTTATCTTGCAATCCCGAGATAATCGTCTCCATGCTCCAAATCCATTTTAAAGCCATTTTTAAGGCATTTCGCGCATACATGAAATGAACACATTTTTCTCCAAAACTATAACAGATGCAAGCTTGTCCTGTTTGGTGGAGATGATATTTAATAAAATAAGTAGAAATCCACTAAAAGTTTTGTTTGGTTATATTCCAATCCCGAGATAATCGTCTCCATGCTCCAAATCCATTTTAAAGCCATTTTTAAGGCATTTCGCGCATACATGAAATGAACACATTTTTCTCCAAAACTATAACAGATGCAAGCTTGTCCTGTTTGGTGGAGATGATATTTAATAAAATAAGTAGAAATCCACTAAACGTTTTGTTTGGTTATCTTGCAATCCCGAGATAATCGTCTCCATGCTCCAAATCCATTTTAAAGCCATTTTTAAGGCATTTCGCGCATACATGAAATGAACACATTTTTCTCCAAAACTATAACAGATGCAAGCTTGTCCTGTTTGGTGGAGATGATATTTAATAAAATAAGTAGAAATTTACTAAAAGTTTTGTTTGGTTATCTTGCAATCCCGAGATAATCGTCTCCATGCTCCAAATCCATTTTAAAGCCATTTTTAAGGCATTTCGCGCATACATGAAATGAACACATTTTTCTCCAAAACTTTAACAGATGCAAGCTTGTCCTGTTTGGTGGAGATGATATTTAATAAAATAAGTAGAAATCCACTAAAAGTTTTGTTTGGTTATCTTGCAATCCCGAGATAATCGTCTCCATGCTCCAAATCCATTTTATAGCCATTTTTAAGGCATTTCGCGCATACATGAAATGAACACATTTTTCTCCAAAACTATAACAGATGCAAGCTTGTCCTGTTTGGTGGAGATGATATTTAATAAAATAAGTAGAAATCCACTAAAAGTTTTGTTTGGTTATCTTGCAATCCCGAGATAATCGTCTCCATGCTCCAAATCCATTTTAAAGCCATTTTTAAGGCATTTCGCGCATACATGAAATGAACACATTTTTCTCCAAAACTATAACAGATGCAAGCTTGTCCTGTTTGGTGGAGATGATATTTAATAAAATAAGTAGAAATCCACTAAAAGTTTTGTTTGGTTATCTTGCAATCCCGAGATAATCGTCTCCATGCTCCAAATCCATTTTAAAGCCATTTTTAAGGCATTTTGCACATACATGAAATGAACACATTTTTCTCCAAAACTATAACACATGCAAGCTTGTCCTGTTTGGTGGAGATGATATTTAATAAAATAAGTAGAAATCCACTAAAAGTTTTGTTTGGTTATCTTGCAATCCTGAGATAATCGTCTCCATGCTCCAAATCCATTTTAAAGCCATTTTTAAGGCATTTCGCGCATACATGAAATGAACACATTTTTCTCCAAAACTATAACAGATGCAAGCTTGTCCTGTTTGGTGGAGATGATATTTAATAAAATAAGTAGAAATCCACTAAAAGTTTTGTTTGGTTATCTTGCAATCCCGAGATAATCGTCTCCATGCTCCAAATCCATTTTAAAGCCATTTTTAAGGCATTTCGCGCATACATGAAATGAACACATTTTTCTCCAAAACTATAACAGATGCAAGCTTGTCCTGTTTGGTGGAGATGATATTTAATAAAATAAGTAGAAATCCACTAAAAGTTTTGTTTGGTTATATTGCAATCCCGAGATAATCGTCTCCATGCTCCAAATCCATTTTAAAGCCATTTTTAAGGCATTTCGCGCATACATGAAATGAACACATTTTTCTCCAAAACTATAACAGATGCAAGCTTGTCCTGTTTGGTGGAGATGATATTTAATAAAATAAGTAGAAATCCACTAAAAGTTTTGTTTGGTTATCTTGCAATCCCGAGATAATCGTCTCCATGCTCCAAATCCATTTTAAAGCCATTTTTAAGGCATTTCGCGCATACATGAAATGAACACATTTTTCTCCAAAACTATAACACATGCAAGCTTGTCCTGTTTGGTGGAGATGATATTTAATAAAATAAGTAGAAATCCACTAAAAGTTTTGTTTGGTTATCTTGCAATCCCGAGATAATCGTCTCCATGCTCCAAATCCATTTTAAAGCCATTTTTAAGGCATTTCGCGCATACATGAAATGAACACATTTTTCTCCAAAACTATAACAGATGCAAGCTTGTCCTGTTTGGTGGAGATAATATTTAATAAAATAAGTAGAAATCTTCTAAAAGTTTCGTTTGTTTATATTGCCATCCTGAGATAATCGTCTCCATGCTCCAAATCCATTTTAAAGCCATTTTTAAGGCATTTCGCGCATACATGAAATGAACACATTTTTCTCCAAAACTATAACAGATGCAAGCTTGTCCTGTTTGGTGGAGATGATATTTAATAAAATAAGTAGAAATCCACTAAAAGTTTTGTTTGGTTATATTCCAATCCCGAGATAATCGTCTCCATGCTCCAAATCCATTTTAAAGCCATTTTTAAGGCATTTCGCGCATACATGAAATGAACACATTTTTCTCCAAAACTATAACAGATGCAAGCTTGTCCTGTTTGGTGGAGATGATATTTAATAAAATAAGTAGAAATCCACTAAAAGTTTTGTTTGGTTATCTTGCAATCCCGAGATAATCGTCTCCATGCTCCAAATCCATTTTAAAGCCATTTTTAAGGCATTTTGCACATACATGAAATGAACACATTTTTCTCCAAAACTATAACACATGCAAGCTTGTCCTGTTTGGTGGAGATGATATTTAATAAAATAAGTAGAAATCCACTAAAAGTTTTGTTTGGTTATCTTGCAATCCTGAGATAATCGTCTCCATGCTCCAAATCCATTTTAAAGCCATTTTTAAGGCATTTCGCGCATACATGAAATGAACACATTTTTCTCCAAAACTATAACAGATGCAAGCTTGTCCTGTTTGGTGGAGATGATATTTAATAAAATAAGTAGAAATCCACTAAAAGTTTTGTTTGGTTATCTTGCAATCCCGAGATAATCGTCTCCATGCTCCAAATCCATTTTAAAGCCATTTTTAAGGCATTTCGCGCATACATGAAATGAACACATTTTTCTCCAAAACTATAACAGATGCAAGCTTGTCCTGTTTGGTGGAGATGATATTTAATAAAATAAGTAGAAATCCACTAAAAGTTTTGTTTGGTTATATTGCAATCCCGAGATAATCGTCTCCATGCTCCAAATCCATTTTAAAGCCATTTTTAAGGCATTTCGCGCATACATGAAATGAACACATTTTTCTCCAAAACTATAACAGATGCAAGCTTGTCCTGTTTGGTGGAGATGATATTTAATAAAATAAGTAGAAATCCACTAAAAGTTTTGTTTGGTTATCTTGCAATCCCGAGATAATCGTCTCCATGCTCCAAATCCATTTTAAAGCCATTTTTAAGGCATTTCGCGCATACATGAAATGAACACATTTTTCTCCAAAACTATAACACATGCAAGCTTGTCCTGTTTGGTGGAGATAATATTTAATAAAATAAGTAGAAATCCACTAAAAGTTTTGTTTGGTTATCTTGCAATCCCGAGATAATCGTCTCCATGCTCCAAATCCATTTTAAAGCCATTTTTAAGGCATTTCGCGCATACATGAAATGAACACATTTTTCTCCAAAACTATAACAGATGCAAGCTTGTCCTGTTTGGTGGAGATGATATTTAATAAAATAAGTAGAAATCCACTAAAAGTTTTGTTTGGTTATATTGCAATCCCGAGATAATCGTCTCCATGCTCCAAATCCATTTTAAAGCCATTTTTAAGGCATTTCGCGCATACATGAAATGAACACATTTTTCTCCAAAACTATAACAGATGCAAGCTTGTCCTGTTTGGTGGAGATGATATTTAATAAAATAAGTAGAAATCCACTAAAAGTTTTGTTTGGTTATCTTGCAATCCCGAGATAATCGTCTCCATGCTCCAAATCCATTTTAAAGCCATTTTTAAGGCATTTCGCGCATACATGAAATGAACACATTTTTCTCCAAAACTATAACACATGCAAGCTTGTCCTGTTTGGTGGAGATGATATTTAATAAAATAAGTAGAAATCCACTAAAAGTTTTGTTTGGTTATCTTGCAATCCCGAGATAATCGTCTCCATGCTCCAAATCCATTTTAAAGCCATTTTTAAGGCATTTCGCGCATACATGAAATGAACACATTTTTCTCCAAAACTATAACAGATGCAAGCTTGTCCTGTTTGGTGGAGATAATATTTAATAAAATAAGTAGAAATCTTCTAAAAGTTTCGTTTGTTTATATTGCCATCCTGAGATAATCGTCTCCATGCTCCAAATCCATTTTAAAGCCATTTTTAAGGCATTTCGCGCATACATGAAATGAACACATTTTTCTCCAAAACTATAACAGATGCAAGCTTGTCCTGTTTGGTGGAGATGATATTTAATAAAATAAGTAGAAATCCACTAAAAGTTTTGTTTGGTTATATTCCAATCCCGAGATAATCGTCTCCATGCTCCAAATCCATTTTAAAGCCATTTTTAAGGCATTTCGCGCATACATGAAATGAACACATTTTTCTCCAAAACTATAACAGATGCAAGCTTGTCCTGTTTGGTGGAGATGATATTTAATAAAATAAGTAGAAATCCACTAAAAGTTTTGTTTGGTTATCTTGCAATCCCGAGATAATCGTCTCCATGCTCCAAATCCATTTTAAAGCCATTTTTAAGGCATTTTGCACATACATGAAATGAACACATTTTTCTCCAAAACTATAACACATGCAAGCTTGTCCTGTTTGGTGGAGATGATATTTAATAAAATAAGTAGAAATCCACTAAAAGTTTTGTTTGGTTATCTTGCAATCCTGAGATAATCGTCTCCATGCTCCAAATCCATTTTAAAGCCATTTTTAAGGCATTTCGCGCATACATGAAATGAACACATTTTTCTCCAAAACTATAACAGATGCAAGCTTGTCCTGTTTGGTGGAGATGATATTTAATAAAATAAGTAGAAATCCACTAAAAGTTTTGTTTGGTTATCTTGCAATCCCGAGATAATCGTCTCCATGCTCCAAATCCATTTTAAAGCCATTTTTAAGGCATTTCGCGCATACATGAAATGAACACATTTTTCTCCAAAACTATAACAGATGCAAGCTTGTCCTGTTTGGTGGAGATGATATTTAATAAAATAAGTAGAAATCCACTAAAAGTTTTGTTTGGTTATATTGCAATCCCGAGATAATCGTCTCCATGCTCCAAATCCATTTTAAAGCCATTTTTAAGGCATTTCGCGCATACATGAAATGAACACATTTTTCTCCAAAACTATAACAGATGCAAGCTTGTCCTGTTTGGTGGAGATGATATTTAATAAAATAAGTAGAAATCCACTAAAAGTTTTGTTTGGTTATCTTGCAATCCCGAGATAATCGTCTCCATGCTCCAAATCCATTTTAAAGCCATTTTTAAGGCATTTCGCGCATACATGAAATGAACACATTTTTCTCCAAAACTATAACACATGCAAGCTTGTCCTGTTTGGTGGAGATAATATTTAATAAAATAAGTAGAAATCCACTAAAAGTTTTGTTTGGTTATCTTGCAATCCCGAGATAATCGTCTCCATGCTCCAAATCCATTTTAAAGCCATTTTTAAGGCATTTCGCGCATACATGAAATGAACACATTTTTCTCCAAAACTATAACAGATGCAAGCTTGTCCTGTTTGGTGGAGATAATATTTAATAAAATAAGTAGAAATCTTCTAAAAGTTTCGTTTGTTTATATTGCCATCCTGAGATAATCGTCTCCATGCTCCAAATCCATTTTAAAGCCATTTTTAAGGCATTTCGCGCATACATGAAATGAACACATTTTTCTCCAAAACTATAACAGATGCAAGCTTGTCCTGTTTGGTGGAGATGATATTTAATAAAATAAGTAGAAATCCACTAAAAGTTTTGTTTGGTTATATTCCAATCCCGAGATAATCGTCTCCATGCTCCAAATCCATTTTAAAGCCATTTTTAAGGCATTTCGCGCATACATGAAATGAACACATTTTTCTCCAAAACTATAACAGATGCAAGCTTGTCCTGTTTGGTGGAGATGATATTTAATAAAATAAGTAGAAATCCACTAAAAGTTTTGTTTGGTTATCTTGCAATCCCGAGATAATCGTCTCCATGCTCCAAATCCATTTTAAAGCCATTTTTAAGGCATTTCGCGCATACATGAAATGAACACATTTTTCTCCAAAACTATAACAGATGCAAGCTTGTCCTGTTTGGTGGAGATGATATTTAATAAAATAAGTAGAAATTTACTAAAAGTTTTGTTTGGTTATCTTGCAATCCCGAGATAATCGTCTCCATGCTCCAAATCCATTTTAAAGCCATTTTTAAGGCATTTCGCGCATACATGAAATGAACACATTTTTCTCCAAAACTTTAACAGATGCAAGCTTGTCCTGTTTGGTGGAGATGATATTTAATAAAATAAGTAGAAATCCACTAAAAGTTTTGTTTGGTTATCTTGCAATCCCGAGATAATCGTCTCCATGCTCCAAATCCATTTTAAAGCCATTTTTAAGGCATTTCGCGCATACATGAAATGAACACATTTTTCTCCAAAACTATAACAGATGCAAGCTTGTCCTGTTTGGTGGAGATGATATTTAATAAAATAAGTAGAAATCCACTAAAAGTTTTGTTTGGTTATCTTGCAATCCCGAGATAATCGTCTCCATGCTCCAAATCCATTTTAAAGCCATTTTTAAGGCATTTCGCGCATACATGAAATGAACACATTTTTCTCCAAAACTATAACAGATGCAAGCTTGTCCTGTTTGGTGGAGATGATATTTAATAAAATAAGTAGAAATCCACTAAAAGTTTTGTTTGGTTATCTTGCAATCCCGAGATAATCGTCTCCATGCTCCAAATCCATTTTAAAGCCATTTTTAAGGCATTTTGCACATACATGAAATGAACACATTTTTCTCCAAAACTATAACACATGCAAGCTTGTCCTGTTTGGTGGAGATGATATTTAATAAAATAAGTAGAAATCCACTAAAAGTTTTGTTTGGTTATATTGCAATCCCGAGATAATCGTCTCCATGCTCCAAATCCATTTTAAAGCCATTTTTAAGGCATTTCGCGCATACATGAAATGAACACATTTTTCTCCAAAACTATAACAGATGCAAGCTTGTCCTGTTTGGTGGAGATGATATTTAATAAAATAAGTAGAAATCCACTAAAAGTTTTGTTTGGTTATCTTGCAATCCCGAGATAATCGTCTCCATGCTCCAAATCCATTTTAAAGCCATTTTTAAGGCATTTTGCACATACATGAAATGAACACATTTTTCTCCAAAACTATAACACATGCAAGCTTGTCCTGTTTGGTGGAGATGATATTTAATAAAATAAGTAGAAATCCACTAAAAGTTTTGTTTGGTTATCTTGCAATCCTGAGATAATCGTCTCCATGCTCCAAATCCATTTTAAAGCCATTTTTAAGGCATTTCGCGCATACATGAAATGAACACATTTTTCTCCAAAACTATAACAGATGCAAGCTTGTCCTGTTTGGTGGAGATGATATTTAATAAAATAAGTAGAAATCCACTAAAAGTTTTGTTTGGTTATCTTGCAATCCCGAGATAATCGTCTCCATGCTCCAAATCCATTTTAAAGCCATTTTTAAGGCATTTTGCACATACATGAAATGAACACATTTTTCTCCAAAACTATAACACATGCAAGCTTGTCCTGTTTGGTGGAGATGATATTTAATAAAATAAGTAGAAATCCACTAAAAGTTTTGTTTGGTTATCTTGCAATCCTGAGAAAATCGTCTCCATGCTCCAAATCCATTTTAAAGCCATTTTTAAGGCATTTCGCGCATACATGAAATGAACACATTTTTCTCCAAAACTATAACAGATGCAAGCTTGTCCTGTTTGGTGGAGATGATATTTAATAAAATAAGTAGAAATCCACTAAAAGTTTTGTTTGGTTATCTTGCAATCCCGAGATAATCGTCTCCATGCTCCAAATCCATTTTAAAGCCATTTTTAAGGCATTTCGCGCATACATGAAATGAACACATTTTTCTCCAAAACTATAACAGATGCAAGCTTGTCCTGTTTGGTGGAGATGATATTTAATAAAATAAGTAGAAATCCACTAAAAGTTTTGTTTGGTTATCTTGCAATCCCGAGATAATCGTCTCCATGCTCCAAATCCATTTTAAAGCCATTTTTAAGGCATTTCGCGCATACATGAAATGAACACATTTTTCTCCAAAACTATAACAGATGCAAGCTTGTCCTGTTTGGTGGAGATGATATTTAATAAAATAAGTAGAAATCCACTAAAAGTTTTGTTTGGTTATATTGCAATCCCGAGATAATCGTCTCCATGCTCCAAATCCATTTTAAAGCCATTTTTAAGGCATTTCGCGCATACATGAAATGAACACATTTTTCTCCAAAACTATAACAGATGCAAGCTTGTCCTGTTTGGTGGAGATGATATTTAATAAAATAAGTAGAAATCCACTAAAAGTTTTGTTTGGTTATCTTGCAATCCCGAGATAATCGTCTCCATGCTCCAAATCCATTTTAAAGCCATTTTTAAGGCATTTCGCGCATACATGAAATGAACACATTTTTCTCCAAAACTATAACAGATGCAAGCTTGTCCTGTTTGGTGGAGATGATATTTAATAAAATAAGTAGAAATCCACTAAAAGTTTTGTTTGGTTATATTCCAATCCCGAGATAATCGTCTCCATGCTCCAAATCCATTTTAAAGCCATTTTTAAGGCATTTCGCGCATACATGAAATGAACACATTTTTCTCCAAAACTATAACAGATGCAAGCTTGTCCTGTTTGGTGGAGATGATATTTAATAAAATAAGTAGAAATCCACTAAAAGTTTTGTTTGGTTATCTTGCAATCCCGAGATAATCGTCTCCATGCTCCAAATCCATTTTAAAGCCATTTTTAAGGCATTTCGCGCATACATGAAATGAACACATTTTTCTCCAAAACTATAACAGATGCAAGCTTGTCCTGTTTGGTGGAGATGATATTTAATAAAATAAGTAGAAATTTACTAAAAGTTTTGTTTGGTTATCTTGCAATCCCGAGATAATCGTCTCCATGCTCCAAATCCATTTTAAAGCCATTTTTAAGGCATTTCGCGCATACATGAAATGAACACATTTTTCTCCAAAACTTTAACAGATGCAAGCTTGTCCTGTTTGGTGGAGATGATATTTAATAAAATAAGTAGAAATCCACTAAAAGTTTTGTTTGGTTATCTTGCAATCCCGAGATAATCGTCTCCATGCTCCAAATCCATTTTAAAGCCATTTTTAAGGCATTTCGCGCATACATGAAATGAACACATTTTTCTCCAAAACTATAACAGATGCAAGCTTGTCCTGTTTGGTGGAGATGATATTTAATAAAATAAGTAGAAATCCACTAAAAGTTTTGTTTGGTTATATTGCAATCCCGAGATAATCGTCTCCATGCTCCAAATCCATTTTAAAGCCATTTTTAAGGCATTTCGCGCATACATGAAATGAACACATTTTTCTCCAAAACTATAACAGATGCAAGCTTGTCCTGTTTGGTGGAGATGATATTTAATAAAATAAGTAGAAATCCACTAAAAGTTTTGTTTGGTTATCTTGCAATCCTGAGATAATCGTCTCCATGCTCCAAATCCATTTTAAAGCCATTTTTAAGGCATTTCGCGCATACATGAAATGAACACATTTTTCTCCAAAACTATAACAGATGCAAGCTTGTCCTGTTTGGTGGAGATGATATTTAATAAAATAAGTAGAAATCCACTAAAAGTTTTGTTTGGTTATATTCCAATCCCGAGATAATCGTCTCCATGCTCCAAATCCATTTTGAAGCCATTTTTAAGGCATTTCGCGCATACATGAAATGAACACATTTTTCTCCAAAACTATAACAGATGCAAGCTTGTCCTGTTTGGTGGAGATGATATTTAATAAAATAAGTAGAAATCCACTAAAAGTTTTGTTTGGTTATCTTGCAATCCCGAGATAATCGTCTCCATGCTCCAAATCCATTTTAAAGCCATTTTTAAGGCATTTCGCGCATACATGAAATGAACACATTTTTCTCCAAAACTATAACAGATGCAAGCTTGTCCTGTTTGGTGGAGATGATATTTAATAAAATAAGTAGAAATTTACTAAAAGTTTTGTTTGGTTATCTTGCAATCCCGAGATAATCGTCTCCATGCTCCAAATCCATTTTAAAGCCATTTTTAAGGCATTTCGCGCATACATGAAATGAACACATTTTTCTCCAAAACTTTAACAGATGCAAGCTTGTCCTGTTTGGTGGAGATGATATTTAATAAAATAAGTAGAAATCCACTAAAAGTTTTGTTTGGTTATCTTGCAATCCTGAGATAATCGTCTCCATGCTCCAAATCCATTTTAAAGCCATTTTTAAGGCATTTCGCGCATACATGAAATGAACACATTTTTCTCCAAAACTATAACAGATGCAAGCTTGTCCTGTTTGGTGGAGATGATATTTAATAAAATAAGTAGAAATCCACTAAAAGTTTTGTTTGGTTATCTTGCAATCCCGAGATAATCGTCTCCATGCTCCAAATCCATTTTAAAGCCATTTTTAAGGCATTTCGCGCATACATGAAATGAACACATTTTTCTCCAAAACTATAACAGATGCAAGCTTGTCCTGTTTGGTGGAGATGATATTTAATAAAATAAGTAGAAATCCACTAAAAGTTTTGTTTGGTTATCTTGCAATCCCGAGATAATCGTCTCCATGCTCCAAATCCATTTTAAAGCCATTTTTAAGGCATTTTGCACATACATGAAATGAACACATTTTTCTCCAAAACTATAACACATGCAAGCTTGTCCTGTTTGGTGGAGATGATATTTATTAAAATAAGTAGAAATCCACTAAAAGTTTTGTTTGGTTATCTTGCAATCCCGAGATAATCGTCTCCATGCTCCAAATCCATTTTAAAGCCATTTTTAAGGCATTTCGCGCATACATGAAATGAACACATTTTTCTCCAAAACTATAACAGATGCAAGCTTGTCCTGTTTGGTGGAGATGATATTTAATAAAATAAGTAGAAATCCACTAAAAGTTTTGTTTGGTTATCTTGCAATCCCGAGATAATCGTCTCCATGCTCCAAATCCATTTTAAAGCCATTTTTAAGGCATTTCGCGCATACATGAAATGAACACATTTTTCTCCAAAACTATAACAGATGCAAGCTTGTCCTGTTTGGTGGAGATGATATTTAATAAAATAAGTAGAAATCCACTAAAAGTTTTGTTTGGTTATATTGCAATCCCGAGATAATCGTCTCCATGCTCCAAATCCATTTTAAAGCCATTTTTAAGGCATTTCGCGCATACATGAAATGAACACATTTTTCTCCAAAACTATAACAGATGCAAGCTTGTCCTGTTTGGTGGAGATGATATTTAATAAAATAAGTAGAAATCCACTAAAAGTTTTGTTTGGTTATCTTGCAATCCCGAGATAATCGTCTCCATGCTCCAAATCCATTTTAAAGCCATTTTTAAGGCATTTCGCGCATACATGAAATGAACACATTTTTCTCCAAAACTATAACACATGCAAGCTTGTCCTGTTTGGTGGAGATGATATTTAATAAAATAAGTAGAAATCCACTAAAAGTTTTGTTTGGTTATCTTGCAATCCCGAGATAATCGTCTCCATGCTCCAAATCCATTTTAAAGCCATTTTTAAGGCATTTTGCACATACATGAAATGAACACATTTTTCTCCAAAACTATAACACATGCAAGCTTGTCCTGTTTGGTGGAGATGATATTTAATAAAATAAGTAGAAATCCACTAAAAGTTTTGTTTGGTTATCTTGCAATCCTGAGATAATCGTCTCCATGCTCCAAATCCATTTTAAAGCCATTTTTAAGGCATTTCGCGCATACATGAAATGAACACATTTTTCTCCAAAACTATAACAGATGCAAGCTTGTCCTGTTTGGTGGAGATGATATTTAATAAAATAAGTAGAAATCCACTAAAAGTTTTGTTTGGTTATATTGCAATCCCGAGATAATCGTCTCCATGCTCCAAATCCATTTTAAAGCCATTTTTAAGGCATTTCGCGCATACATGAAATGAACACATTTTTCTCCAAAACTATAACAGATGCAAGCTTGTCCTGTTTGGTGGAGATGATATTTAATAAAATAAGTAGAAATCCACTAAAAGTTTTGGTTGGTTATCTTGCAATCCCGAGATAATCGTCTCCATGCTCCAAATCCATTTTAAAGCCATTTTTAAGGCATTTCGCGCATACATGAAATGAACACATTTTTCTCCAAAACTATAACACATGCAAGCTTGTCCTGTTTGGTGGAGATGATATTTAATAAAATAAGTAGAAATCCACTAAAAGTTTTGTTTGGTTATCTTGCAATCCCGAGATAATCGTCTCCATGCTCCAAATCCATTTTAAAGCCATTTTTAAGGCATTTTGCACATACATGAAATGAACACATTTTTCTCCAAAACTATAACACATGCAAGCTTGTCCTGTTTGGTGGAGATGATATTTAATAAAATAAGTAGAAATCCACTAAAAGTTTTGTTTGGTTATCTTGCAATCCCGAGATAATCGTCTCCATGCTCCAAATCCATTTTAAAGCCATTTTTAAGGCATTTCGCGCATACATGAAATGAACACATTTTTCTCCAAAACTATAACAGATGCAAGCTTGTCCTGTTTGGTGGAGATGATATTTAATAAAATAAGTAGAAATCCACTAAAAGTTTTGTTTGGTTATCTTGCAATCCCGAGATAATCGTCTCCATGCTCCAAATCCATTTTAAAGCCATTTTTAAGGCATTTCGCGCATACATGAAATGAACACATTTTTCTCCAAAACTATAACAGATGCAAGCTTGTCCTGTTTGGTGGAGATGATATTTAATAAAATAAGTAGAAATCCACTAAAAGTTTTGTTTGGTTATCTTGCAATCCCGAGATAATCGTCTCCATGCTCCAAATCCATTTTAAAGCCATTTTTAAGGCATTTCGCGCATACATGAAATGAACACATTTTTCTCCAAAACTTTAACAGATGCAAGCTTGTCCTGTTTGGTGGAGATGATATTTAATAAAATAAGTAGAAATCCACTAAAAGTTTTGTTTGGTTATCTTGCAATCCCGAGATAATCGTCTCCATGCTCCAAATCCATTTTAAAGCCATTTTTAAGGCATTTCGCGCATACATGAAATGAACACATTTTTCTCCAAAACTATAACAGATGCAAGCTTGTCCTGTTTGGTGGAGATGATATTTAATAAAATAAGTAGAAATCCACTAAAAGTTTTGTTTGGTTATATTGCAATCCCGAGATAATCGTCTCCATGCTCCAAATCCATTTTAAAGCCATTTTTAAGGCATTTCGCGCATACATGAAATGAACACATTTTTCTCCAAAACTATAACAGATGCAAGCTTGTCCTGTTTGGTGGAGATGATATTTAATAAAATAAGTAGAAATCCACTAAAAGTTTTGTTTGGTTATCTTGCAATCCCGAGATAATCGTCTCCATGCTCCAAATCCATTTTAAAGCCATTTTTAAGGCATTTCGCGCATACATGAAATGAACACATTTTTCTCCAAAACTATAACAGATGCAAGCTTGTCCTGTTTGGTGGAGATGATATTTAATAAAATAAGTAGAAATCCACTAAAAGTTTTGTTTGGTTATATTGCAATCCCGAGATAATCGTCTCCATGCTCCAAATCCATTTTAAAGCCATTTTTAAGGCATTTCGCGCATACATGAAATGAACACATTTTTCTCCAAAACTATAACAGATGCAAGCTTGTCCTGTTTGGTGGAGATGATATTTAATAAAATAAGTAGAAATCCACTAAAAGTTTTGTTTGGTTATCTTGCAATCCCGAGATAATCGTCTCCATGCTCCAAATCCATTTTAAAGCCATTTTTAAGGCATTTCGCGCATACATGAAATGAACACATTTTTCTCCAAAACTATAACACATGCAAGCTTGTCCTGTTTGGTGGAGATGATATTTAATAAAATAAGTAGAAATCCACTAAAAGTTTTGTTTGGTTATCTTGCAATCCCGAGATAATCGTCTCCATGCTCCAAATCCATTTTAAAGCCATTTTTAAGGCATTTCGCGCATACATGAAATGAACACATTTTTCTCCAAAACTATAACAGATGCAAGCTTGTCCTGTTTGGTGGAGATGATATTTAATAAAATAAGTAGAAATCCACTAAAAGTTTTGTTTGGTTATCTTGCAATCCCGAGATAATCGTCTCCATGCTCCAAATCCATTTTAAAGCCATTTTTAAGGCATTTCGCGCATACATGAAATGAACACATTTTTCTCCAAAACTATAACAGATGCAAGCTTGTCCTGTTTGGTGGAGATGATATTTAATAAAATAAGTAGAAATCCACTAAAAGTTTTGTTTGGTTATATTGCAATCCCGAGATAATCGTCTCCATGCTCCAAATCCATTTTAAAGCCATTTTTAAGGCATTTCGCGCATACATGAAATGAACACATTTTTCTCCAAAACTATAACAGATGCAAGCTTGTCCTGTTTGGTGGAGATGATATTTAATAAAATAAGTAGAAATCCACTAAAAGTTTTGTTTGGTTATCTTGCAATCCCGAGATAATCGTCTCCATGCTCCAAATCCATTTTAAAGCCATTTTTAAGGCATTTCGCGCATACATGAAATGAACACATTTTTCTCCAAAACTATAACAGATGCAAGCTTGTCCTGTTTGGTGGAGATGATATTTAATAAAATAAGTAGAAATTTACTAAAAGTTTTGTTTGGTTATCTTGCAATCCCGAGATAATCGTCTCCATGCTCCAAATCCATTTTAAAGCCATTTTTAAGGCATTTCGCGCATACATGAAATGAACACATTTTTCTCCAAAACTTTAACAGATGCAAGCTTGTCCTGTTTGGTGGAGATGATATTTAATAAAATAAGTAGAAATCCACTAAAAGTTTTGTTTGGTTATCTTGCAATCCCGAGATAATCGTCTCCATGCTCCAAATCCATTTTAAAGCCATTTTTAAGGCATTTCGCGCATACATGAAATGAACACATTTTTCTCCAAAACTATAACAGATGCAAGCTTGTCCTGTTTGGTGGAGATGATATTTAATAAAATAAGTAGAAATCCACTAAAAGTTTTGTTTGGTTATCTTGCAATCCCGAGATAATCGTCTCCATGCTCCAAATCCATTTTAAAGCCATTTTTAAGGCATTTCGCGCATACATGAAATGAACACATTTTTCTCCAAAACTATAACAGATGCAAGCTTGTCCTGTTTGGTGGAGATGATATTTAATAAAATAAGTAGAAATCCACTAAAAGTTTTGTTTGGTTATCTTGCAATCCCGAGATAATCGTCTCCATGCTCCAAATCCATTTTAAAGCCATTTTTAAGGCATTTTGCGCATACATGAAATGAACACATTTTTCTCCAAAACTATAACACATGCAAGCTTGTCCTGTTTGGTGGAGATGATATTTAATAAAATAAGTAGAAATCCACTAAAAGTTTTGTTTGGTTATCTTGCAATCCTGAGATAATCGTCTCCATGCTCCAAATCCATTTTAAAGCCATTTTTAAGGCATTTCGCGCATACATGAAATGAACACATTTTTCTCCAAAACTATAACAGATGCAAGCTTGTCCTGTTTGGTGGAGATGATATTTAATAAAATAAGTAGAAATCCACTAAAAGTTTTGTTTGGTTATCTTGCAATCCCGAGATAATCGTCTCCATGCTCCAAATCCATTTTAAAGCCATTTTTAAGGCATTTCGCGCATACATGAAATGAACACATTTTTCTCCAAAACTATAACACATGCAAGCTTGTCCTGTTTGGTGGAGATTCTATTTAATAAAATAAGTAGAAATCCACTAAAAGTTTTGTTTGGTTATCTTGCAATCCTGAGATAATCGTCTCCATGCTCCAAATCCATTTTAAAGCCATTTTTAAGGCATTTCGCGCATACATGAAATGAACACATTTTTCTCCAAAACTATAACAGATGCAAGCTTGTCCTGTTTGGTGGAGATGATATTTAATAAAATAAGTAGAAATCCACTAAAAGTTTTGTTTGGTTATCTTGCAATCCCGAGATAATCGTCTCCATGCTCCAAATCCATTTTAAAGCCATTTTTAAGGCATTTCGCGCATACATGAAATGAACACATTTTTCTCCAAAACTATAACAGATGCAAGCTTGTCCTGTTTGGTGGAGATGATATTTAATAAAATAAGTAGAAATCCACTAAAAGTTTTGTTTGGTTATATTGCAATCCCGAGATAATCGTCTCCATGCTCCAAATCCATTTTAAAGCCATTTTTAAGGCATTTCGCGCATACATGAAATGAACACATTTTTATCCAAAACTATAACAGATGCAAGCTTGTCCTGTTTGGTGGAGATGATATTTCATAAAATAAGTAGAAATCCACTAAAAGTTTTGTTTGGTTATCTTGCAATCCCGAGATAATCGTCTCCATGCTCCAAATCCATTTTAAAGCCATTTTTAAGGCATTTCGCGCATACATGAAATGAACACATTTTTCTCCAAAACTATAACAGATGCAAGCTTGTCCTGTTTGGTGGAGATGATATTTAATAAAATAAGTAGAAATCCACTAAAAGTTTTGTTTGGTTATCTTGCAATCCCGAGATAATCGTCTCCATGCTCCAAATCCATTTTAAAGCCATTTTTAAGGCATTTCGCGCATACATGAAATGAACACATTTTTCTCCAAAACTTTAACAGATGCAAGCTTGTCCTGTTTGGTGGAGATGATATTTAATAAAATAAGTAGAAATCCACTAAAAGTTTTGTTTGGTTATCTTGCAATCCAGAGATAATCGTCTCCATGCTCCAAATCCATTTTAAAGCCATTTTTAAGGCATTTCGCGCATACATGAAATGAACACATTTTTCTCCAAAACTATAACAGATGCAAGCTTGTCCTGTTTGGTGGAGATGATAATTAATAAAATTAGTAGAAATCCACTAAAAGTTTTGTTTGGTTATCTTGCAATCCCGAGATAATCGTCTCCATGCTCCAAATCCATTTTAAAGCCATTTTTAAGGCATTTCGCGCATACATGAAATGAACACATTTTTCTCCAAAATTATAACAGATGCAAGCTTGTCCTGTTTGGTGGAGATGATATTTAATAAAATAAGTAGAAATCCACTAAAAGTTTTGTTTGGTTATCTTGCAATCCCGAGATAATCGTCTCCATGCTCCAAATCCATTTTAAAGCCATTTTTAAGGCATTTCGCGCATACATGAAATGAACACATTTTTCTCCAAAACTATAACAGATGCAAGCTTGTCCTGTTTGGTGGAGATAATATTTAATAAAATAAGTAGAAATCTACTAAAAGTTTCGTTTGTTTATATTGCCATCCTGAGATAATCGTCTCCATGCTCCAAATCCATTTTAAAGCCATTTTTAAGGCATTTTGCGCATACATGAAATGAACACATTTTTCTCCAAAACTATAACAGATGCAAGCTTGTCCTGTTTGGTGGAGATGATATTTAATAAAATAAGTAGAAATCCACTAAAAGTTTTGTTTGGTTATCTTGCAATCCCGAGATAATCGTCTCCATGCTCCAAATCCATTTTAAAGCCATTTTTAAGGCATTTCGCGCATACATGAAATGAACACATTTTTCTCCAAAACTATAACAGATGCAAGCTTGTCCTGTTTGGTGGAGATGATATTTAATAAAATAAGTAGAAATCCACTAAAAGTTTTGTTTGGTTATCTTGCAATCCCGAGATAATCGTCTCCATGCTCCAAATCCATTTTAAAGCCATTTTTAAGGCATTTCGCGCATACATGAAATGAACACATTTTTCTCCAAAACTGTAACAGATGCAAGCTTGTCCTGTTTGGTGGAGATGATATTTAATAAAATAAGTAGAAATCCACTAAAAGTTTTGTTTGGTTATCTTGCAATCCCGAGATAATCGTCTCCATGCTCCAAATCCATTTTAAAGCCATTTTTAAGGCATTTCGCGCATACATGAAATGAACACATTTTTCTCCAAAACTATAACAGATGCAAGCTTGTCCTGTTTGGTGGAGATGATATTTAATAAAATAAGTAGAAATCCACTAAAAGTTTTGTTTGGTTATATTGCAATCCCGAGATAATCGTCTCCATGCTCCAAATCCATTTTAAAGCCATTTTTAAGGCATTTCGCGCATACATGAAATGAACACATTTTTCTCCAAAACTATAACAGATGCAAGCTTGTCCTGTTTGGTGGAGATGATATTTAATAAAATAAGTAGAAATCCACTAAAAGTTTTGTTTGGTTATCTTGCAATCCCGAGATAATCGTCTCCATGCTCCAAATCCATTTTAAAGCCATTTTTAAGGCATTTCGCGCATACATGAAATGAACACATTTTTCTCCAAAACTATAACAGATGCAAGCTTGTCCTGTTTGGTGGAGATGATATTTAATAAAATAAGTAGAAATCCACTAAAAGTTTTGTTTGGTTATCTTGCAATCCCGAGATAATCGTCTCCATGCTCCAAATCCATTTTAAAGCCATTTTTAAGGCATTTCGCGCATACATGAAATGAACACATTTTTCTCCAAAACTATAACAGATGCAAGCTTGTCCTGTTTGGTGGAGATGATATTTAATAAAATAAGTAGAAATCCACTAAAAGTTTTGTTTGGTTATCTTGCAATCCCGAGATAATCGTCTCCATGCTCCAAATCCATTTTAAAGCCATTTTTAAGGCATTTCGCGCATACATGAAATGAACACATTTTTCTCCAAAACTATAACAGATGCAAGCTTGTCCTGTTTGGTGGAGATGATATTTAATAAAATAAGTAGAAATCCACTAAAAGTTTTGTTTGGTTATCTTGCAATCCCGAGATAATCGTCTCCATGCTCCAAATCCATTTTAAAGCCATTTCAAAGGCATTTTGCGCATACATGAAATTAACACATTTTTCTCCAAAACTATAACACATGCAAGCTTGTCCTGTTTGGTGGAGATGATATTTAATAAAATAAGTAGAAATCCACTAAAAGTTTTGTTTGGTTATCTTGCAATCCCGAGATAATCGTCTCCATGCTCCAAATCCATTTTAAAGCCATTTTTAAGGCATTTCGCGCATACATGAAATGAACACATTTTTCTCCAAAACTATAACAGATGCAAGCTTGTCCTGTTTGGTGGAGATGATATTTAATAAAATAAGTAGAAATCCACTAAAAGTTTTGTTTGGTTATCTTGCAATCCCGAGATAATCGTCTCCATGCTCCAAATCCATTTTAAAGCCATTTTTAAGGCATTTCGCGCATACATGAAATGAACACATTTTTCTCCAAAACTATAACAGATGCAAGCTTGTCCTGTTTGGTGGAGATGATATTTAATAAAATAAGTAGAAATCCACTAAAAGTTTTGTTTGGTTATCTTGCAATCCCGAGATAATCGTCTCCATGCTCCAAATCCATTTTAAAGCCATTTTTAAGGCATTTCGCGCATACATGAAATGAACACATTTTTCTCCAAAACTATAACAGATGCAAGCTTGTCCTGTTTGGTGGAGATGATATTTAATAAAATAAGTAGAAATCCACTAAAAGTTTTGTTTGGTTATCTTGCAATCCCGAGATAATCGTCTCCATGCTCCAAATCCATTTTAAAGCCATTTTTAAGGCATTTCGCGCATACATGAAATGAACACATTTTTCTCCAAAACTATAACAGATGCAAGCTTGTCCTGTTTGGTGGAGATGATATTTAATAAAATAAGTAGAAATCCACTAAAAGTTTTGTTTGGTTATCTTGCAATCCCGAGATAATCGTCTCCATGCTCCAAATCCATTTTAAAGCCATTTTTAAGGCATTTCGCGCATACATGAAATGAACACATTTTTCTCCAAAACTATAACAGATGCAAGCTTGTCCTGTTTGGTGGAGATGATATTTAATAAAATAAGTAGAAATCCACTAAAAGTTTTGTTTGGTTATCTTGCAATCCCGAGATAATCGTCTCCATGCTCCAAATCCATTTTAAAGCCATTTTTAAGGCATTTCGCGCATACATGAAATGAACACATTTTTCTCCAAAACTGTAACAGATGCAAGCTTGTCCTGTTTGGTGGAGATGATATTTAATAAAATAAGTAGAAATCCACTAAAAGTTTTGTTTGGTTATCTTGCAATCCCGAGATAATCGTCTCCATGCTCCAAATCCATTTTAAAGCCATTTTTAAGGCATTTCGCGCATACATGAAATGAACACATTTTTCTCCAAAACTATAACAGATGCAAGCTTGTCCTGTTTGGTGGAGATGATATTTAATAAAATAAGTAGAAATCCACTAAAAGTTTTGTTTGGTTATATTGCAATCCCGAGATAATCGTCTCCATGCTCCAAATCCATTTTAAAGCCATTTTTAAGGCATTTCGCGCATACATGAAATGAACACATTTTTCTCCAAAACTATAACAGATGCAAGCTTGTCCTGTTTGGTGGAGATGATATTTAATAAAATAAGTAGAAATCCACTAAAAGTTTTGTTTGGTTATCTTGCAATCCCGAGATAATCGTCTCCATGCTCCAAATCCATTTTAAAGCCATTTTTAAGGCATTTCGCGCATACATGAAATGAACACATTTTTCTCCAAAACTATAACAGATGCAAGCTTGTCCTGTTTGGTGGAGATGATATTTAATAAAATAAGTAGAAATCCACTAAAAGTTTTGTTTGGTTATCTTGCAATCCCGAGATAATCGTCTCCATGCTCCAAATCCATTTTAAAGCCATTTTTAAGGCATTTCGCGCATACATGAAATGAACACATTTTTCTCCAAAACTATAACAGATGCAAGCTTGTCCTGTTTGGTGGAGATGATATTTAATAAAATAAGTAGAAATCCACTAAAAGTTTTGTTTGGTTATCTTGCAATCCCGAGATAATCGTCTCCATGCTCCAAATCCATTTTAAAGCCATTTTTAAGGCATTTCGCGCATACATGAAATGAACACATTTTTCTCCAAAACTATAACAGATGCAAGCTTGTCCTGTTTGGTGGAGATGATATTTAATAAAATAAGTAGAAATCCACTAAAAGTTTTGTTTGGTTATCTTGCAATCCCGAGATAATCGTCTCCATGCTCCAAATCCATTTTAAAGCCATTTCAAAGGCATTTTGCGCATACATGAAATTAACACATTTTTCTCCAAAACTATAACACATGCAAGCTTGTCCTGTTTGGTGGAGATGATATTTAATAAAATAAGTAGAAATCCACTAAAAGTTTTGTTTGGTTATCTTGCAATCCCGAGATAATCGTCTCCATGCTCCAAATCCATTTTAAAGCCATTTTTAAGGCATTTCGCGCATACATGAAATGAACACATTTTTCTCCAAAACTATAACAGATGCAAGCTTGTCCTGTTTGGTGGAGATGATATTTAATAAAATAAGTAGAAATCCACTAAAAGTTTTGTTTGGTTATCTTGCAATCCCGAGATAATCGTCTCCATGCTCCAAATCCATTTTAAAGCCATTTTTAAGGCATTTCGCGCATACATGAAATGAACACATTTTTCTCCAAAACTATAACAGATGCAAGCTTGTCCTGTTTGGTGGAGATGATATTTAATAAAATAAGTAGAAATCCACTAAAAGTTTTGTTTGGTTATCTTGCAATCCCGAGATAATCGTCTCCATGCTCCAAATCCATTTTAAAGCCATTTTTAAGGCATTTCGCGCATACATGAAATGAACACATTTTTCTCCAAAACTATAACAGATGCAAGCTTGTCCTGTTTGGTGGAGATGATATTTAATAAAATAAGTAGAAATCCACTAAAAGTTTTGTTTGGTTATCTTGCAATCCCGAGATAATCGTCTCCATGCTCCAAATCCATTTTAAAGCCATTTTTAAGGCATTTCGCGCATACATGAAATGAACACATTTTTCTCCAAAACTATAACAGATGCAAGCTTGTCCTGTTTGGTGGAGATGATATTTAATAAAATAAGTAGAAATCCACTAAAAGTTTTGTTTGGTTATATTGCAATCCCGAGATAATCGTCTCCATGCTCCAAATCCATTTTAAAGCCATTTTTAAGGCATTTCGCGCATACATGAAATGAACACATTTTTCTCCAAAACTATAACAGATGCAAGCTTGTCCTGTTTGGTGGAGATGATATTTAATAAAATAAGTAGAAATCCACTAAAAGTTTTGTTTGGTTATCTTGCAATCCCGAGATAATCGTCTCCATGCTCCAAATCCATTTTAAAGCCATTTTTAAGGCATTTCGCGCATACATGAAATGAACACATTTTTCTCCAAAACTATAACAGATGCAAGCTTGTCCTGTAGTGATGAGCGAGCATGCTTGTCACTACTCGGTACTCGCACGAGTATCACTGTACTCGGGCTGCTCGGCGGGGACCGAGTAATCTCGCGATACTCGTGCTTTACTCGTGGTCTTCATTTCTGCATGTTGGCGCTCTTTTGAGAGCCAGCCCTCATGCAGGGATTGGCTGGCAGACCACTGCAATGCCACAGCCCTGTTAGTTGTGGAATTGCAGTGATTGGCCGGCCTGCACAGCGTCACCGAGCCTTTATATCGGCCGGCGCGCTGTGCTCTGCTCACAGCTATTCTGACAGTGAGTGTAGGGAGAGTGTCGCTGATTCAGGGAAAGCTTTGCGGCCCTTTATAGCTTTTTCAGTTGCAGGGCTGCAAACAGTGTGACCAAAAGTCCTTCTCAGGACTATTCTAGTTGTATACAGGCAGGCAGGGTATAGCCAGGTCGGAGTACAGTAGCAGAGTCCTTCTCAGGACTATTGTTGCTATATACAGGCAGGGTATAGCCAGGTCTGAATACAGGCTAGTGACCAAAAGAGTCCTTGTCAGGACTATTGTAGCAGTATACAGGCAGGCAGGCAGGCAGGGTAGTGGTGACCGTATACCAGCCTTCATATCTGGGGCTGGTGTACACAGTGTAAAACAGTCCAGATAGTGTCTGACTTGTCTGTACTGTAATTGTCGCTCCCCAAAAAAACCTGTTAGTAGGTTATTATTGCGTCCGTGCTTGGTTTTTAAAACCGCACGTGTGTGCCTGTTGGTGGCAGCGTACAGGTGCACTGGTGTGCGTTTACCAAACTATTATATAACGCACAAGTGTAGTGTATAATACACGTCAGTCAGCAGTGGCTGATAGTGTCAGAGTTCTTAATTTTTGCTCCTAAAACCTGTGTTAGGTTATTATTGCGTCCGTGCTTGGTTTTTAAAACCGCACGTGTGTGCCTGTTGGTGGCAGCGTACAGGTGCACTGGTGTGCGTTTACCAAACTATTATATAACGCACAAGTGTAGTGTATAATACACGTCAGTCAGCAGTGGCTGATAGTGTCAGAGTTCTTAATTTTTGCTCCTAAAACCTGTGTTAGGTTATTATTGCGTCCGTGCTTGGTTTTTAAAACCGCACGTGTGTGCCTGTTGGTGGCAGCGTACAGGTGCACTGGTGTGCGTTTACCAAACTATTATATAACGCACAAGTGTAGTGTATAATACACGTCAGTCAGCAGTGGCTGATAGTGTCAGAGTTCTTAATTTTTGCTCCTAAAACCTGTGTTAGGTTATTATTGCGTCCGTGCTTGGTTTTTAAAACCGCACGTGTGTGCCTGTTGGTGGCAGCGTACAGGTGCACTGGTGTGCGTTTACCAAACTATTATATAACGCACAAGTGTAGTGTATAATACACGTCAGTCAGCAGTGGCTGATAGTGTCAGAGTTCTTAATTTTTGCTCCTAAAACCTGTGTTAGGTTATTATTGCGTCCGTGCTTGGTTTTTAAAACCGCACGTGTGTGCCTGTTGGTGGCAGCGTACAGGTGCACTGGTGTGCAATTTCCAGAAACTTTGATATAACGCACAAGTAGTGAATATACACGTCAGTCAGCAGTGGCTGATAGTGTCAGAGTTCTTAATTTTTGCTCCTAAAACCTGTGTTAGGTTATTATTGCGTCCGTGCTTGGTTTTTAAAACCGCACGTGTGTGCCTGTTGGTGGCAGCGTACAGGTGCACTGGTGTGCGTTTACCAAACTATTATATAACGCACAAGTGTAGTGTATAATACACGTCAGTCAGCAGTGGCTGATAGTGTCAGAGTTCTTAATTTTTGCTCCTAAAACCTGTGTTAGGTTATTATTGCGTCCGTGCTTGGTTTTTAAAACCGCACGTGTGTGCCTGTTGGTGGCAGCGTACAGGTGCACTGGTGTGCAATTTCCAGAAACTTTGATATAACGCACAAGTAGTGAATATACACGTCAGTCAGCAGTGGCTGATAGTGTCAGAGTTCTTAATTTTTGCTCCTAAAACCTGTGTTAGGTTATTATTGCGTCCGTGCTTGGTTTTTAAAACCGCACGTGTGTGCCTGTTGGTGGCAGCGTACAGGTGCACTGGTGTGCAATTTCCAGAAACTTTGATATAACGCACAAGTAGTGAATATACACGTCAGCAGTGCACAGCATTGCAAAATGCGCAAGGGCATTGGCAAGGAACAAGGAAGTGGACGTGATGGTGGTGCAGGCAGAGGCCGAGGTCGTGGGCAAGCTCTAATTTCGCCACAACAAAGGGCCACATCTAGTCGCTCGCACGTCCTGTCCCAAATTCTTGGGGACCGCAGCAGTACACCGCTCTTGAACCAAGACCAGTGTCAACAGGTTGTTAGTTGGATAGCGGATAATGCTTCCAGTCAGATTGGCACCACCACAAACACTCTGTCTTCCACACGGTCAAGTGTCAGTAGCCGTGATACTGCACCGCACATTTCTGAACCTGATCCTCCTTCCTACCACCAGGCTGAGTACACGTCCTCCTCGGACATTAATGATCCCACACTTGGACACTCGGAAGAGCTGTTCACGTTTCCATTCACACATTCTGGCCTCTCGCCAGCTCATATTGAAGTGGGTCATGAGGAGATCGTCTGTACAGATAGCCAAATATTTGAGCAGCCACGTTCTCACGAAGTTGGCAACGTGTCTCAACAAGTGGTGGACGATGATGAGACACAATTGTCAGCAAGTCAGGAGGAGGAGCAGGGTGCGGAAGAGGAAGACGACGTGGTGGATGATCCAGTAACTGACCCAACCTGGCAGGAGGATATGCAGAGCGAGGACAGCAGTGCACAGGGGGAGGGAGGCGTAGCATCACAACAGGCAGTAAGAAGCAGGGTGGTGGTCCCAGGCAGAAGTCAGGCAACCGTTCCCCGTAACAACACGACGACACAAGGTGCCTGTACAAATGTTAGGTCTTCACGAGTCTGGCAGTTTTTTAAGTTGGATCCAGATGATTCAAAAAAGGCCATTTGCAACACCTGCCGTGCCAGCATCAGCAGGGGTACCAAAACTAGCAGCCTGACCACCACCAGCATGATCAGGCACATGTCAGCCAAGCACCCGACTTTGTGGGAAGTACAACAGAGTCGAGGAGCAGTGCTTGCTGATGTCACTGCTACGTCTTCGCTGGTTGTGCATGCGAGCCAATCCTCTGTCCATGCTGCCTGCGAACAAGCCTCCTCCACTCCTGCACCTGCAGTTGCCTACGCAGAAAGAACACCATCATCAAGCACGTCCTTGTCCCAGCGCAGCGTTCAGTTATCCATTCAGCAAACCTTTGAACGCAGGCGCAAATACACTGCCAACACCCCACATGCCACAGTTCTAAATGCTAACATTTCGCGACTGCTTGCGCTGGAAATGTTGCCTTTTAGGCTGGTGGAGACAGAAGCATTCCGTGACCTGATGGCGGCAGCTGTCCCACGTTACTCGGTCCCCAGCCGCCACTATTTCTCCCGGTGTGCCGTCCCCGCGTTGCATAACCACGTGTCACAAAACATCACACGTGCCCTGAACAACGCTGTTTCACCCAAAGTCCACCTAACCACAGACACGTGGACAAGTGCTTGTGGGCAAGGCCGCTACATCTCGTTGACGGCACACTGGGTTAATATTGTGGAAGCTGGGACCCAGTCTGAGCGAGGGACGGAACACGTCCTTCCCACACCAAGGTTTGCAGGCCCTACCTCAGTCAGTGTTTCACCCACACTCTACAGCTCCGGAATGTCATGCTCTTCAGCCTCCTCCTCCTCCTGCGCATCCTCATCCACTGTGCCCTCCACACCAGTCACAAGCTGGAAGCACTGCAGCACTGCCTCGGCGAAGCGGCAACAGGCTGTGCTGAAGCTAATCTGCATAGGTGACAAACCCCACAATGCAGAAGAGCTGTGGACAGCTCTGAAACAGCAGGCAGATCACTGGCTCACACCTCTGAACCTAAAGCCAGGAAAGGTCGTTTGTGACAATGGCCGGAACCTGGTGGCGGCTTTGAGGCGAGGCCAGCTGACACATGTTCCATGCGTGGCCCATGTGCTCAACCTCGTGGTTCAGCGGTTTATAAAGTCATACCCAGAGCTGTCTGATCTGCTGGTAAAAGTTCGCCGCCTGTCTGCACATTTTCGAAAGTCACCTACTGCTTCAGCCGGCCTTGCCGGCTTTCAGCGCCGTTTGCATCTTCCGGCTCACAGACTGGTGTGTGATGTCCCCACGCGTTGGAATTCAACTCTGCACATGTTGGTCAGGATATGTGAGCAGAAGAGGGCAGTTGTTGAGTACCTGCATCACCTAAGCCGTCGGGAAATGGGTCAAACTCCACACATAACACCTGAGGAGTGGAGATGGATGTCAGACCTATGTACCATCCTCCAAAACTTTGAGGACTCCACCAAGATGGTGAGTGGTGATGACGCCATTATTAGCGTCACCATACCGCTACTCTGCCTTCTAAAACGGTCCCTTTTGAAAAACAAACATGATGCATTGCAGGCGGAGCGCGATGAGTTGCAGCAAGAAACAGTAGTGGGTGTGGGTGATAACACACAGCCCAGCCTCGTCTCATCACAACGTGCAGTGGAGGACTATGACGAGGAGGAGGATGAAGACATGGAGCAACTCTCCGGCCAAATTGAGGATATGACATGCACACCAGTCATATCCTCGATTCAGCGTGGCTGGCCAGAGGACAGGGTAGATGAGGAGGAGGAGGAGGAGGAGGAGGAGGAGGACAGCATGTTCAGTCATCTTGTTGGTCAGGCTACTGAAGTCCTGGCTGTTAAGAGTCTGGCGCACATGGCTGACTTTATGGTAAGCTGCCTGTCTCGTGACCCTCGCGTTAAGAACATCTTGGCCGACAATCATTACTGGTTGGTAACACTGTTAGACCCACGCTACAAGGAGAACTTTTTGTCTCTTATTCCCGTGGATGAGAGGTCAACCAAAATGCAGCAGTTTCGGAAGGCCATACTCACGGAAGTAGGCAAAGCATTCCCCTCACAAAACGCTAGCGGCATAGGTCAGGAATCAGTGGACAACCGAGGCGTACAGCCGAGAGAGGCACAAGTCCAATCCGCCAGAGGTAGGGGAACAGTCTTTAAGATGTGGGACAGTTTTCTCAGCCCCTCACGTACCACAGCCCCTGAGGTGCGGGGTAGTGCCACAAGAAATCCTAAGTTTGCCCAGATGCTGAAGGAGTACCTTGCAGATCGAACAACTGTACTCCGACATTCCTCTGTGCCTTACAATTATTGGGTATCCAAGCTGGACACGTGGCATGAATTGGCTCTCTACGCCTTGGAAGTCCTGGCCTGCCCTGCTGCTAGCGTTTTGTCAGAGCGTGTTTTTAGTGCCGCAGGTGGAATCATTACAGATAAACGCACCCGCCTGTCAACTGAAAATGCTGACAGGCTGACTCTGATAAAGATGAACAAGGGTTGGATTGGGCCAGACTTCACCACACCACCAGCAAATGAGAGCGGAATTTAAAGTTTGCCATGTACCTCCACTCACCCATGGGTACACTTCTCGACTTTGGATAATCGCTGGACTGCTCCTCCTTCTCCTCATGCGCCATCATGATGACCGTTACAATAGTTAGGTCTTTGTTTCAGGTATACCCCCAGTGGTAAATTTTTTCGCCCATTCTTTGCAGAATGGACATTACAACGACAGGAGACCCGCTCCTTTGCAATGGGAACAATGTTTTGAGGCCCTCATGCACGTCTCTACCCAGGGACAACGTGTAGCCTCCCAATTTTTGGCTGCCCTGCCTAAGGGCTATACTGAAATACACCCACTTCCTTAAAATGGACACTTAATGTTTTGAGGCCCTCATGCACGTCTCTACCCAGGGACAATGTGGAGCCTCCCAATTTTTGGCTGCCCTGGCAAAGGGCTATACTGAAATAGACCCACTTCCTTACAATGGGCACTTCAGGTTTAAAGGCCATCATGCACGTCTCTACCCAGGGACAATGTGGAGCCTCCCAATTTTTGGCTGCCCTGCCTAAGGGCTATACTATAATACACCCACTTCCTGACAATGGACACTTAATGTTTTGAGGCCCTCATGCACGTCTCTACCCAGGGACAATGTGGAGCCTCCCAATTTTTGGCTGCCCTGGCAAAGGGCTATACTGAAATAGACCCACTTCCTTACAATGGGCACTTCAGGTTTAAAGGCCATCATGCACGTCTCTACCCAGGGACAATGTGGAGCCTCCCAATTTTTGGCTGCCCTGCCTAAGGGCTATACTATAATACACCCACTTCCTGACAATGGACACTTAATGTTTTGAGGCCCTCATGCACGTCTCTACCCAGGGACAATGTGGAGCCTCCCAATTTTTGGCTGCCCTGGCAAAGGGCTATACTGAAATAGACCCACTTCCTTACAATGGGCACTTCAGGTTTAAAGGCCATCATGCACGTCTCTACCCAGGGACAATGTGGAGCCTCCCAATTTTTGGCTGCCCTGGCAAAGGGCTATACTGAAATAGACCCACTTCCTTACAATGGGCACTTCAGGTTTAAAGGCCATCATGCACGTCTCTACCCAGGGACAATGTGGAGCCTCCCAATTTTTGGCTGCCCTGCCTAAGGGCTATACTGAAATACACCCACTTCCTTAAAATGGACACTTAATGTTTTGAGGCCCTCATGCACGTCTCTACCCAGGGACAATGTGGAGCCTCCCAATTTTTGGCTGCCCTGCCTAAGGGCTATACTATAATACACCCACTTCCTGACAATGGACACTTAATGTTTTGAGGCCCTCATGCACGTCTCTACCCAGGGACAATGTGGAGCCTCCCAATTTTTGGCTGCCCTGGCAAAGGGCTATACTGAAATAGACCCACTTCCTTACAATGGGCACTTCAGGTTTAAAGGCCATCATGCACGTCTCTACCCAGGGACAATGTGGAGCCTCCCAATTTTTGGCTGCCCTGCCTAAGGGCTATACTATAATACACCCACTTCCTGACAATGGACACTTAATGTTTTGAGGCCCTCATGCACGTCTCTACCCAGGGACAATGTGGAGCCTCCCAATTTTTGGCTGCCCTGGCAAAGGGCTATACTGAAATAGACCCACTTCCTTACAATGGGCACTTCAGGTTTAAAGGCCATCATGCACGTCTCTACCCAGGGACAATGTGGAGCCTCCCAATTTTTGGCTGCCCTGGCAAAGGGCTATACTGAAATAGACCCACTTCCTTACAATGGGCACTTCAGGTTTAAAGGCCATCATGCACGTCTCTACCCAGGGACAATGTGGAGCCTCCCAATTTTTGGCTGCCCTGCCTAAGGGCTATACTATAATACACCCACTTCCTGACAATGGACACTTAATGTTTTGAGGCCCTCATGCACGTCTCTACCCAGGGACAATGTGGAGCCTCCCAATTTTTGGCTGCCCTGGCAAAGGGCTATACTGAAATAGACCCACTTCCTTACAATGGGCACTTCAGGTTTAAAGGCCATCATGCACGTCTCTACCCAGGGACAATGTGGAGCCTCCCAATTTTTGGCTGCCCTGCCTAAGGGCTATACTGAAATACACCCACTTCCTTAAAATGGACACTTAATGTTTTGAGGCCCTCATGCACGTCTCTACCCAGGGACAATGTGGAGCCTCCCAATTTTTGGCTGCCCTGCCTAAGGGCTATACTATAATACACCCACTTCCTGACAATGGACACTTAATGTTTTGAGGCCCTCATGCACGTCTGTATGCAGGGGCATTGGTGAACCTCACAATTTAGGACTGCCCTGGCAAAGGAAAATACTACAAAGACTCACTTCCTCAAAATGGGCACATTAGACTCAAGAGGCCTTCATGTACGTCTCTTCTCAGGGACATCGGAGTGCCACACAATGTTTTCACGTAAAATCTTTCATGTATTGATCTCAAAAAGTAACATACACCAGCTCTATCTCACTATTGGGTATGTGCCCTTAACATTTCCGCCATGAAAAATCATTTTGGGGTCATTTTGGAAGGTTTTCTGGTGAGTCCGTAAAAATGGCGTAAAACGCGGACAAAATTGTTCACAGCTGTGACTTTTGAGTGATAAATGCTTCAAGGGGTCTTCCCCATGCTGTTGCCATGTCATTTGAGCACTCTTCTGAGACTTTTGTGACATTTTTAGGGTTTCTCCATGCTGCCGGGAGGTCATTTCACAAAAATACTCGGGTCTCCCATAGGATAACATTGGGCTCGTTGCTCGGGCCGAGTACACGAGTATCTTGGGAGGCTCGGCCCGAGCTTCGAGCACCCGAGCTTTTTAGTACTCGCTCATCACTATTGTCCTGTTTGGTGGAGATGATATTTAATAAAATAAGTAGAAATCCACTAAAAGTTTTGTTTGGTTATCTTGCAATCCCGAGATAATCGTCTCCATGCTCCAAATCCATTTTAAAGCCATTTTTAAGGCATTTCGCGCATACATGAAATGAACACATTTTTCTCCAAAACTTTAACAGATGCAAGCTTGTCCTGTTTGGTGGAGATGATATTTAATAAAATAAGTAGAAATCCACTAAAAGTTTTGCTTGGTTATCTTGCAATCCCGAGATAATCGTCTCCATGCTCCAAATCCATTTTAAAGCCATTTTTAAGGCATTTCGCGCATACATGAAATGAACACATTTTTCTCCAAAACTATAACAGATGCAAGCTTGTCCTGTTTGGTGGAGATGATATTTAATAAAATAAGTAGAAATCCACTAAAAGTTTTGTTTGGTTATCTTGCAATCCCGAGATAATCGTCTCCATGCTCCAAATCCATTTTAAAGCCATTTTTAAGGCATTTCGCGCATACATGAAATGAACACATTTTTCTCCAAAACTATAACAGATGCAAGCTTGTCCTGTTTGGTGGAGATGATATTTAATAAAATAAGTAGAAATCCACTAAAAGTTTTGTTTGGTTATCTTGCAATCCCGAGATAATCGTCTCCATGCTCCAAATCCATTTTAAAGCCATTTTTAAGGCATTTCGCGCATACATGAAATGAACACATTTTTCTCCAAAACTATAACAGATGCAAGCTTGTCCTGTTTGGTGGAGATGATATTTAATAAAATAAGTAGAAATCCACTAAAAGTTTTGTTTGGTTATCTTGCAATCCCGAGATAATCGTCTCCATGCTCCAAATCCATTTTAAAGCCATTTCAAAGGCATTTTGCGCATACATGAAATTAACACATTTTTCTCCAAAACTATAACACATGCAAGCTTGTCCTGTTTGGTGGAGATGATATTTAATAAAATAAGTAGAAATCCACTAAAAGTTTTGTTTGGTTATCTTGCAATCCCGAGATAATCGTCTCCATGCTCCAAATCCATTTTAAAGCCATTTTTAAGGCATTTCGCGCATACATGAAATGAACACATTTTTCTCCAAAACTATAACAGATGCAAGCTTGTCCTGTTTGGTGGAGATGATATTTAATAAAATAAGTAGAAATCCACTAAAAGTTTTGTTTGGTTATCTTGCAATCCCGAGATAATCGTCTCCATGCTCCAAATCCATTTTAAAGCCATTTTTAAGGCATTTCGCGCATACATGAAATGAACACATTTTTCTCCAAAACTATAACAGATGCAAGCTTGTCCTGTTTGGTGGAGATGATATTTAATAAAATAAGTAGAAATCCACTAAAAGTTTTGTTTGGTTATCTTGCAATCCCGAGATAATCGTCTCCATGCTCCAAATCCATTTTAAAGCCATTTTTAAGGCATTTCGCGCATACATGAAATGAACACATTTTTCTCCAAAACTATAACAGATGCAAGCTTGTCCTGTTTGGTGGAGATGATATTTAATAAAATAAGTAGAAATCCACTAAAAGTTTTGTTTGGTTATCTTGCAATCCCGAGATAATCGTCTCCATGCTCCAAATCCATTTTAAAGCCATTTTTAAGGCATTTCGCGCATACATGAAATGAACACATTTTTCTCCAAAACTATAACAGATGCAAGCTTGTCCTGTTTGGTGGAGATGATATTTAATAAAATAAGTAGAAATCCACTAAAAGTTTTGTTTGGTTATATTGCAATCCCGAGATAATCGTCTCCATGCTCCAAATCCATTTTAAAGCCATTTTTAAGGCATTTCGCGCATACATGAAATGAACACATTTTTCTCCAAAACTATAACAGATGCAAGCTTGTCCTGTTTGGTGGAGATGATATTTAATAAAATAAGTAGAAATCCACTAAAAGTTTTGTTTGGTTATCTTGCAATCCCGAGATAATCGTCTCCATGCTCCAAATCCATTTTAAAGCCATTTTTAAGGCATTTCGCGCATACATGAAATGAACACATTTTTCTCCAAAACTATAACAGATGCAAGCTTGTCCTGTTTGGTGGAGATGATATTTAATAAAATAAGTAGAAATCCACTAAAAGTTTTGTTTGGTTATCTTGCAATCCCGAGATAATCGTCTCCATGCTCCAAATCCATTTTAAAGCCATTTTTAAGGCATTTCGCGCATACATGAAATGAACACATTTTTCTCCAAAACTTTAACAGATGCAAGCTTGTCCTGTTTGGTGGAGATGATATTTAATAAAATAAGTAGAAATCCACTAAAAGTTTTGCTTGGTTATCTTGCAATCCCGAGATAATCGTCTCCATGCTCCAAATCCATTTTAAAGCCATTTTTAAGGCATTTCGCGCATACATGAAATGAACACATTTTTCTCCAAAACTATAACAGATGCAAGCTTGTCCTGTTTGGTGGAGATGATATTTAATAAAATAAGTAGAAATCCACTAAAAGTTTTGTTTGGTTATCTTGCAATCCCGAGATAATCGTCTCCATGCTCCAAATCCATTTTAAAGCCATTTTTAAGGCATTTCGCGCATACATGAAATGAACACATTTTTCTCCAAAACTATAACAGATGCAAGCTTGTCCTGTTTGGTGGAGATGATATTTAATAAAATAAGTAGAAATCCACTAAAAGTTTTGTTTGGTTATCTTGCAATCCCGAGATAATCGTCTCCATGCTCCAAATCCATTGTAAAGCCATTTTTAAGGCATTTTGCGCATACATGAAATGAACACATTTTTCTCCAAAACTATAACACATGCAAGCTTGTCCTGTTTGGTGGAGATGATATTTAATAAAATAAGTAGAAATCCACTAAAAGTTTTGTTTGGTTATCTTGCAATCCTGAGATAATCGTCTCCATGCTCCAAATCCATTTTAAAGCCATTTTTAAGGCATTTCGCGCATACATGAAATGAACACATTTTTCTCCAAAACTATAACAGATGCAAGCTTGTCCTGTTTGGTGGAGATGATATTTAATAAAATAAGTAGAAATCCACTAAAAGTTTTGTTTGGTTATCTTGCAATCCCGAGATAATCGTCTCCATGCTCCAAATCCATTTTAAAGCCATTTTTAAGGCATTTCGCGCATACATGAAATGAACACATTTTTCTCCAAAACTATAACAGATGCAAGCTTGTCCTGTTTGGTGGAGATGATATTTAATAAAATAAGTAGAAATCCACTAAAAGTTTTGTTTGGTTATATTGCAATCCCGAGATAATCGTCTCCATGCTCCAAATCCATTTTAAAGCCATTTTTAAGGCATTTCGCGCATACATGAAATGAACACATTTTTCTCCAAAACTATAACAGATGCAAGCTTGTCCTGTTTGGTGGAGATGATATTTCATAAAATAAGTAGAAATCCACTAAAAGTTTTGTTTGGTTATCTTGCAATCCCGAGATAATCGTCTCCATGCTCCAAATCCATTTTAAAGCCATTTTTAAGGCATTTCGCGCATACATGAAATGAACACATTTTTCTCCAAAACTATAACAGATGCAAGCTTGTCCTGTTTGGTGGAGATGATATTTAATAAAATAAGTAGAAATCCACTAAAAGTTTTGTTTGGTTATCTTGCAATCCCGAGATAATCGTCTCCATGCTCCAAATCCATTTTAAAGCCATTTTTAAGGCATTTCGCGCATACATGAAATGAACACATTTTTCTCCAAAACTTTAACAGATGCAAGCTTGTCCTGTTTGGTGGAGATGATATTTAATAAAATAAGTAGAAATCCACTAAAAGTTTTGTTTGGTTATCTTGCAATCCAGAGATAATCGTCTCCATGCTCCAAATCCATTTTAAAGCCATTTTTAAGGCATTTCGCGCATACATGAAATGAACACATTTTTCTCCAAAACTATAACAGATGCAAGCTTGTCCTGTTTGGTGGAGATGATAATTAATAAAATTAGTAGAAATCCACTAAAAGTTTTGTTTGGTTATCTTGCAATCCCGAGATAATCGTCTCCATGCTCCAAATCCATTTTAAAGCCATTTTTAAGGCATTTCGCGCATACATGAAATGAACACATTTTTCTCCAAAACTATAACAGATGCAAGCTTGTCCTGTTTGGTGGAGATGATATTTAATAAAATAAGTAGAAATCCACTAAAAGTTTTGTTTGGTTATCTTGCAATCCCGAGATAATCGTCTCCATGCTCCAAATCCATTTTAAAGCCATTTTTAAGGCATTTCGCGCATACATGAAATGAACACATTTTTCTCCAAAACTATAACAGATGCAAGCTTGTCCTGTTTGGTGGAGATAATATTTAATAAAATAAGTAGAAATCTACTAAAAGTTTCGTTTGTTTATATTGCCATCCTGAGATAATCGTCTCCATGCTCCAAATCCATTTTAAAGCCATTTTTAAGGCATTTTGCGCATACATGAAATGAACACATTTTTCTCCAAAACTATAACAGATGCAAGCTTGTCCTGTTTGGTGGAGATGATATTTAATAAAATAAGTAGAAATCCACTAAAAGTTTTGTTTGGTTATCTTGCAATCCCGAGATAATCGTCTCCATGCTCCAAATCCATTTTAAAGCCATTTTTAAGGCATTTCGCGCATACATGAAATGAACACATTTTTCTCCAAAACTATAACAGATGCAAGCTTGTCCTGTTTGGTGGAGATGATATTTAATAAAATAAGTAGAAATCCACTAAAAGTTTTGTTTGGTTATCTTGCAATCCCGAGATAATCGTCTCCATGCTCCAAATCCATTTTAAAGCCATTTTTAAGGCATTTCGCGCATACATGAAATGAACACATTTTTCTCCAAAACTGTAACAGATGCAAGCTTGTCCTGTTTGGTGGAGATGATATTTAATAAAATAAGTAGAAATCCACTAAAAGTTTTGTTTGGTTATATTGCAATCCCGAGATAATCGTCTCCATGCTCCAAATCCATTTTAAAGCCATTTTTAAGGCATTTCGCGCATACATGAAATGAACACATTTTTCTCCAAAACTATAACAGATGCAAGCTTGTCCTGTTTGGTGGAGATGATATTTAATAAAATAAGTAGAAATCCACTAAAAGTTTTGTTTGGTTATCTTGCAATCCCGAGATAATCGTCTCCATGCTCCAAATCCATTTTAAAGCCATTTTTAAGGCATTTCGCGCATACATGAAATGAACACATTTTTCTCCAAAACTATAACAGATGCAAGCTTGTCCTGTTTGGTGGAGATGATATTTAATAAAATAAGTAGAAATCCACTAAAAGTTTTGTTTGGTTATCTTGCAATCCCGAGATAATCGTCTCCATGCTCCAAATCCATTTTAAAGCCATTTTTAAGGCATTTCGCGCATACATGAAATGAACACATTTTTCTCCAAAACTATAACAGATGCAAGCTTGTCCTGTTTGGTGGAGATGATATTTAATAAAATAAGTAGAAATCCACTAAAAGTTTTGTTTGGTTATCTTGCAATCCCGAGATAATCGTCTCCATGCTCCAAATCCATTTTAAAGCCATTTTTAAGGCATTTCGCGCATACATGAAATGAACACATTTTTCTCCAAAACTATAACAGATGCAAGCTTGTCCTGTTTGGTGGAGATGATATTTAATAAAATAAGTAGAAATCCACTAAAAGTTTTGTTTGGTTATCTTGCAATCCCGAGATAATCGTCTCCATGCTCCAAATCCATTTTAAAGCCATTTTTAAGGCATTTCGCGCATACATGAAATGAACACATTTTTCTCCAAAACTATAACACATGCAAGCTTGTCCTGTTTGGTGGAGATGATATTTAATAAAATAAGTAGAAATCCACTAAAAGTTTTGTTTGGTTATCTTGCAATCCCGAGATAATCGTCTCCATGCTCCAAATCCATTTTAAAGCCATTTTTAAGGCATTTCGCGCATACATGAAATGAACACATTTTTCTCCAAAACTATAACAGATGCAAGCTTGTCCTGTTTGGTGGAGATGATATTTAATAAAATAAGTAGAAATCCACTAAAAGTTTTGTTTGGTTATCTTGCAATCCCGAGATAATCGTCTCCATGCTCCAAATCCATTTTAAAGCCATTTTTAAGGCATTTCGCGCATACATGAAATGAACACATTTTTCTCCAAAACTATAACAGATGCAAGCTTGTCCTGTTTGGTGGAGATGATATTTAATAAAATAAGTAGAAATCCACTAAAAGTTTTGTTTGGTTATATTGCAATCCCGAGATAATCGTCTCCATGCTCCAAATCCATTTTAAAGCCATTTTTAAGGCATTTCGCGCATACATGAAATGAACACATTTTTCTCCAAAACTATAACAGATGCAAGCTTGTCCTGTTTGGTGGAGATGATATTTAATAAAATAAGTAGAAATCCACTAAAAGTTTTGTTTGGTTATCTTGCAATCCCGAGATAATCGTCTCCATGCTCCAAATCCATTTTAAAGCCATTTTTAAGGCATTTCGCGCATACATGAAATGAACACATTTTTCTCCAAAACTATAACAGATGCAAGCTTGTCCTGTTTGGTGGAGATGATATTTAATAAAATAAGTAGAAATTTACTAAAAGTTTTGTTTGGTTATCTTGCAATCCCGAGATAATCGTCTCCATGCTCCAAATCCATTTTAAAGCCATTTTTAAGGCATTTCGCGCATACATGAAATGAACACATTTTTCTCCAAAACTTTAACAGATGCAAGCTTGTCCTGTTTGGTGGAGATGATATTTAATAAAATAAGTAGAAATCCACTAAAAGTTTTGTTTGGTTATCTTGCAATCCCGAGATAATCGTCTCCATGCTCCAAATCCATTTTAAAGCCATTTTTAAGGCATTTCGCGCATACATGAAATGAACACATTTTTCTCCAAAACTATAACAGATGCAAGCTTGTCCTGTTTGGTGGAGATGATATTTAATAAAATAAGTAGAAATCCACTAAAAGTTTTGTTTGGTTATCTTGCAATCCCGAGATAATCGTCTCCATGCTCCAAATCCATTTTAAAGCCATTTTTAAGGCATTTTGCGCATACATGAAATGAACACATTTTTCTCCAAAACTATAACACATGCAAGCTTGTCCTGTTTGGTGGAGATGATATTTAATAAAATAAGTAGAAATCCACTAAAAGTTTTGTTTGGTTATCTTGCAATCCTGAGATAATCGTCTCCATGCTCCAAATCCATTTTAAAGCCATTTTTAAGGCATTTCGCGCATACATGAAATGAACACATTTTTCTCCAAAACTATAACAGATGCAAGCTTGTCCTGTTTGGTGGAGATGATATTTAATAAAATAAGTAGAAATCCACTAAAAGTTTTGTTTGGTTATCTTGCAATCCCGAGATAATCGTCTCCATGCTCCAAATCCATTTTAAAGCCATTTTTAAGGCATTTCGCGCATACATGAAATGAACACATTTTTCTCCAAAACTATAACAGATGCAAGCTTGTCCTGTTTGGTGGAGATGATATTTAATAAAATAAGTAGAAATCCACTAAAAGTTTTGTTTGGTTATCTTGCAATCCCGAGATAATCGTCTCCATGCTCCAAATCCATTTTAAAGCCATTTTTAAGGCATTTCGCGCATACATGAAATAAACACATTTTTCTCCAAAACTATAACAGATGCAAGCTTGTCCTGTTTGGTGGAGATGATATTTAATAAAATAAGTAGAAATCCACTAAAAGTTTTGTTTGGTTATATTGCAATCCCGAGATAATCGTCTCCATGCTCCAAATCCATTTTAAAGCCATTTTTAAGGCATTTCGCGCATACATGAAATGAACACATTTTTCTCCAAAACTATAACAGATGCAAGCTTGTCCTGTTTGGTGGAGATGATATTTCATAAAATAAGTAGAAATCCACTAAAAGTTTTGTTTGGTTATCTTGCAATCCCGAGATAATCGTCTCCATGCTCCAAATCCATTTTAAAGCCATTTTTAAGGCATTTCGCGCATACATGAAATGAACACATTTTTCTCCAAAACTATTACAGATGCAAGCTTGTCCTGTTTGGTGGAGATGATATTTAATAAAATAAGTAGAAATCCACTAAAAGTTTTGTTTGGTTATCTTGCAATCCCGAGATAATCGTCTCCATGCTCCAAATCCATTTTAAAGCCATTTTTAAGGCATTTCGCGCATACATGAAATGAACACATTTTTCTCCAAAACTTTAACAGATGCAAGCTTGTCCTGTTTGGTGGAGATGACATTTAATAAAATAAGTAGAAATCCACTAAAAGTTTTGTTTGGTTATCTTGAAATCCAGAGATAATCGTCTCCATGCTTCAAATCCATTTTAAAGCCATTTTTAAGGCATTTCGCGCATACATGAAATGAACACATTTTTCTCCAAAACTATAACAGATGCAAGCTTGTCCTGTTTGGTGGAGATGATAATTAATAAAATTAGTAGAAATCCACTAAAAGTTTTGTTTGGTTATCTTGCAATCCCGAGATAATCGTCTCCATGCTCCAAATCCATTTTAAAGCCATTTTTAAGGCATTTCGCGCATACATGAAATGAACACATTTTTCTCCAAAACTATAACAGATGCAAGCTTGTCCTGTTTGGTGGAGATGATATTTAATAAAATAAGTAGAAATCCACTAAAAGTTTTGTTTGGTTATCTTGCAATCCCGAGATAATCGTCTCCATGCTCCAAATCCATTTTAAAGCCATTTTTAAGGCATTTCGCGCAAACATGAAATGAACACATTTTTCTCCAAAACTATAACAGATGCAAGCTTGTCCTGTTTGGTGGAGATGATATTTAATAAAATAAGTAGAAATCCACTAAAAGTTTTGTTTGGTTATCTTGCAATCCCGAGATAATCGTCTCCATGCTCCAAATCCATTTTAAAGCCATTTTTAAGGCATTTCGCGCATACATGAAATGAACACATTTTTCTCCAAAACTATAACACATGCAAGCTTGTCCTGTTTGGTGGAGATGATATTTAATAAAATAAGTAGAAATCCACTAAAAGTTTTGTTTGGTTATCTTGCAATCCCGAGATAATCGTCTCCATGCTCCAAATCCATTTTAAAGCCATTTTTAAGGCATTTCGCGCATACATGAAATGAACACATTTTTCTCCAAAACTATAACAGATGCAAGCTTGTCCTGTTTGGTGGAGATGATATTTAATAAAATAAGTAGAAATCCACTAAAAGTTTTGTTTGGTTATCTTGCAATCCCGAGATAATCGTCTCCATGCTCCAAATCCATTTTAAAGCCATTTTTAAGGCATTTCGCGCATACATGAAATGAACACATTTTTCTCCAAAACTATAACAGATGCAAGCTTGTCCTGTTTGGTGGAGATGATATTTAATAAAATAAGTAGAAATCCACTAAAAGTTTTGTTTGGTTATATTGCAATCCCGAGATAATCGTCTCCATGCTCCAAATCCATTTTAAAGCCATTTTTAAGGCATTTCGCGCATACATGAAATGAACACATTTTTCTCCAAAACTATAACAGATGCAAGCTTGTCCTGTTTGGTGGAGATGATATTTAATAAAATAAGTAGAAATCCACTAAAAGTTTTGTTTGGTTATCTTGCAATCCCGAGATAATCGTCTCCATGCTCCAAATCCATTTTAAAGCCATTTTTAAGGCATTTCGCGCATACATGAAATGAACACATTTTTCTCCAAAACTATAACAGATGCAAGCTTGTCCTGTTTGGTGGAGATGATATTTAATAAAATAAGTAGAAATTTACTAAAAGTTTTGTTTGGTTATCTTGCAATCCCGAGATAATCGTCTCCATGCTCCAAATCCATTTTAAAGCCATTTTTAAGGCATTTCGCGCATACATGAAATGAACACATTTTTCTCCAAAACTTTAACAGATGCAAGCTTGTCCTGTTTGGTGGAGATGATATTTAATAAAATAAGTAGAAATCCACTAAAAGTTTTGTTTGGTTATCTTGCAATCCCGAGATAATCGTCTCCATGCTCCAAATCCATTTTAAAGCCATTTTTAAGGCATTTCGCGCATACATGAAATGAACACATTTTTCTCCAAAACTATAACAGATGCAAGCTTGTCCTGTTTGGTGGAGATGATATTTAATAAAATAAGTAGAAATCCACTAAAAGTTTTGTTTGGTTATCTTGCAATCCCGAGATAATCGTCTCCATGCTCCAAATCCATTTTAAAGCCATTTTTAAGGCATTTCGCGCATACATGAAATGAACACATTTTTCTCCAAAACTATAACAGATGCAAGCTTGTCCTGTTTGGTGGAGATGATATTTAATAAAATAAGTAGAAATCCACTAAAAGTTTTGTTTGGTTATCTTGCAATCCCGAGATAATCGTCTCCATGCTCCAAATCCATTTTAAAGCCATTTTTAAGGCATTTCGCGCATACATGAAATGAACACATTTTTCTCCAAAACTATAACAGATGCAAGCTTGTCCTGTTTGGTGGAGATGATATTTAATAAAATAAGTAGAAATCCACTAAAAGTTTTGTTTGGTTATATTGCAATCCCGAGATAATCGTCTCCATGCTCCAAATCCATTTTAAAGCCATTTTTAAGGCATTTCGCGCATACATGAAATGAACACATTTTTCTCCAAAACTTTAACAGATGCAAGCTTGTCCTGTTTGGTGGAGATGATATTTAATAAAATAAGTAGAAATCCACTAAAAGTTTTGTTTGGTTATCTTGCAATCCCGAGATAATCGTCTCCATGCTCCAAATCCATTTTAAAGCCATTTTTAAGGCATTTCGCGCATACATGAAATGAACACATTTTTCTCCAAAACTATAACAGATGCAAGCTTGTCCTGTTTGGTGGAGATGATATTTAATAAAATAAGTAGAAATCCACTAAAAGTTTTGTTTGGTTATCTTGCAATCCCGAGATAATCGTCTCCATGCTCCAAATCCATTTTAAAGCCATTTTTAAGGCATTTCGCGCATACATGAAATGAACACATTTTTCTCCAAAACTATAACAGATGCAAGCTTGTCCTGTTTGGTGGAGATGATATTTAATAAAATAAGTAGAAATCCACTAAAAGTTTTGTTTGGTTATCTTGCAATCCCGAGATAATCGTCTCCATGCTCCAAATCCATTTTAAAGCCATTTTTAAGGCATTTCGCGCATACATGAAATGAACACATTTTTCTCCAAAACTATAACAGATGCAAGCTTGTCCTGTTTGGTGGAGATGATATTTAATAAAATAAGTAGAAATCCACTAAAAGTTTTGTTTGGTTATATTGCAATCCCGAGATAATCGTCTCCATGCTCCAAATCCATTTTAAAGCCATTTTTAAGGCATTTCGCGCATACATGAAATGAACACATTTTTCTCCAAAACTATAACAGATGCAAGCTTGTCCTGTTTGGTGGAGATGATATTTAATAAAATAAGTAGAAATCCACTAAAAGTTTTGTTTGGTTATCTTGCAATCCCGAGATAATCGTCTCCATGCTCCAAATCCATTTTAAAGCCATTTTTAAGGCATTTCGCGCATACATGAAATGAACACATTTTTCTCCAAAACTATAACAGATGCAAGCTTGTCCTGTTTGGTGGAGATGATATTTAATAAAATAAGTAGAAATTTACTAAAAGTTTTGTTTGGTTTTCTTGCAATCCCGAGATAATCGTCTCCATGCTCCAAATCCATTTTAAAGCCATTTTTAAGGCATTTCGCGCATACATGAAATGAACACATTTTTCTCCAAAACTTTAACAGATGCAAGCTTGTCCTGTTTGGTGGAGATGATATTTAATAAAATAAGTAGAAATCCACTAAAAGTTTTGTTTGGTTATCTTGCAATCCCGAGATAATCGTCTCCATGCTCCAAATCCATTTTAAAGCCATTTTTAAGGCATTTCGCGCATACATGAAATGAACACATTTTTCTCCAAAACTATAACAGATGCAAGCTTGTCCTGTTTGGTGGAGATGATATTTAATAAAATAAGTAGAAATCCACTAAAAGTTTTGTTTGGTTATCTTGCAATCCCGAGATAATCGTCTCCATGCTCCAAATCCATTTTAAAGCCATTTTTAAGGCATTTCGCGCATACATGAAATGAACACATTTTTCTCCAAAACTATAACAGATGCAAGCTTGTCCTGTTTGGTGGAGATGATATTTAATAAAATAAGTAGAAATCCACTAAAAGTTTTGTTTGGTTATCTTGCAATCCCGAGATAATCGTCTCCATGCTCCAAATCCATTTTAAAGCCATTTTTAAGGCATTTTGCGCATACATGAAATGAACACATTTTTCTCCAAAACTATAACACATGCAAGCTTGTCCTGTTTGGTGGAGATGATATTTAATAAAATAAGTAGAAATCCACTAAAAGTTTTGTTTGGTTATCTTGCAATCCTGAGATAATCGTCTCCATGCTCCAAATCCATTTTAAAGCCATTTTTAAGGCATTTCGCGCATACATGAAATGAACACATTTTTCTCCAAAACTATAACAGATGCAAGCTTGTCCTGTTTGGTGGAGATGATATTTAATAAAATAAGTAGAAATCCACTAAAAGTTTTGTTTGGTTATCTTGCAATCCCGAGATAATCGTCTCCATGCTCCAAATCCATTTTAAAGCCATTTTTAAGGCATTTCGCGCATACATGAAATGAACACATTTTTCTCCAAAACTATAACAGATGCAAGCTTGTCCTGTTTGGTGGAGATGATATTTAATAAAATAAGTAGAAATCCACTAAAAGTTTTGTTTGGTTATCTTGCAATCCCGAGATAATCGTCTCCATGCTCCAAATCCATTTTAAAGCCATTTTTAAGGCATTTCGCGCATACATGAAATAAACACATTTTTCTCCAAAACTATAACAGATGCAAGCTTGTCCTGTTTGGTGGAGATGATATTTAATAAAATAAGTAGAAATCCACTAAAAGTTTTGTTTGGTTATATTGCAATCCCGAGATAATCGTCTCCATGCTCCAAATCCATTTTAAAGCCATTTTTAAGGCATTTCGCGCATACATGAAATGAACACATTTTTCTCCAAAACTATAACAGATGCAAGCTTGTCCTGTTTGGTGGAGATGATATTTAATAAAATAAGTAGAAATCCACTAAAAGTTTTGTTTGGTTATATTGCAATCCCGAGATAATCGTCTCCATGCTCCAAATCCATTTTAAAGCCATTTTTAAGGCATTTCGCGCATACATGAAATGAACACATTTTTCTCCAAAACTATAACAGATGCAAGCTTGTCCTGTTTGGTGGAGATGATATTTAATAAAATAAGTAGAAATCCACTAAAAGTTTTGTTTGGTTATCTTGCAATCCCGAGATAATCGTCTCCATGCTCCAAATCCATTTTAAAGCCATTTTTAAGGCATTTCGCGCATACATGAAATGAACACATTTTTCTCCAAAACTATAACAGATGCAAGCTTGTCCTGTTTGGTGGAGATGATATTTAATAAAATAAGTAGAAATTTACTAAAAGTTTTGTTTGGTTATCTTGCAATCCCGAGATAATCGTCTCCATGCTCCAAATCCATTTTAAAGCCATTTTTAAGGCATTTCGCGCATACATGAAATGAACACATTTTTCTCCAAAACTTTAACAGATGCAAGCTTGTCCTGTTTGGTGGAGATGATATTTAATAAAATAAGTAGAAATCCACTAAAAGTTTTGTTTGGTTATCTTGCAATCCCGAGATAATCGTCTCCATGCTCCAAATCCATTTTAAAGCCATTTTTAAGGCATTTCGCGCATACATGAAATGAACACATTTTTCTCCAAAACTATAACAGATGCAAGCTTGTCCTGTTTGGTGGAGATGATATTTAATAAAATAAGTAGAAATCCACTAAAAGTTTTGTTTGGTTATCTTGCAATCCCGAGATAATCGTCTCCATGCTCCAAATCCATTTTAAAGCCATTTTTAAGGCATTTCGCGCATACATGAAATGAACACATTTTTCTCCAAAACTATAACAGATGCAAGCTTGTCCTGTTTGGTGGAGATGATATTTAATAAAATAAGTAGAAATCCACTAAAAGTTTTGTTTGGTTATCTTGCAATCCCGAGATAATCGTCTCCATGCTCCAAATCCATTTTAAAGCCATTTTTAAGGCATTTTGCGCATACATGAAATGAACACATTTTTCTCCAAAACTATAACACATGCAAGCTTGTCCTGTTTGGTGGAGATGATATTTAATAAAATAAGTAGAAATCCACTAAAAGTTTTGTTTGGTTATCTTGCAATCCCGAGATAATCGTCTCCATGCTCCAAATCCATTTTAAAGCCATTTTTAAGGCATTTCGCGCATACATGAAATGAACACATTTTTCTCCAAAACTATAACAGATGCAAGCTTGTCCTGTTTGGTGGAGATGATATTTAATAAAATAAGTAGAAATCCACTAAAAGTTTTGTTTGGTTATATTGCAATCCCGAGATAATCGTCTCCATGCTCCAAATCCATTTTAAAGCCATTTTTAAGGCATTTCGCGCATACATGAAATGAACACATTTTTCTCCAAAACTATAACAGATGCAAGCTTGTCCTGTTTGGTGGAGATGATATTTAATAAAATAAGTAGAAATCCACTAAAAGTTTTGTTTGGTTATCTTGCAATCCCGAGATAATCGTCTCCATGCTCCAAATCCATTTTAAAGCCATTTTTAAGGCATTTCGCGCATACATGAAATGAACACATTTTTCTCCAAAACTATAACAGATGCAAGCTTGTCCTGTTTGGTGGAGATGATATTTAATAAAATAAGTAGAAATTTACTAAAAGTTTTGTTTGGTTTTCTTGCAATCCCGAGATAATCGTCTCCATGCTCCAAATCCATTTTAAAGCCATTTTTAAGGCATTTCGCGCATACATGAAATGAACACATTTTTCTCCAAAACTTTAACAGATGCAAGCTTGTCCTGTTTGGTGGAGATGATATTTAATAAAATAAGTAGAAATCCACTAAAAGTTTTGTTTGGTTATCTTGCAATCCCGAGATAATCGTCTCCATGCTCCAAATCCATTTTAAAGCCATTTTTAAGGCATTTCGCGCATACATGAAATGAACACATTTTTCTCCAAAACTATAACAGATGCAAGCTTGTCCTGTTTGGTGGAGATGATATTTAATAAAATAAGTAGAAATCCACTAAAAGTTTTGTTTGGTTATCTTGCAATCCCGAGATAATCGTCTCCATGCTCCAAATCCATTTTAAAGCCATTTTTAAGGCATTTCGCGCATACATGAAATGAACACATTTTTCTCCAAAACTATAACAGATGCAAGCTTGTCCTGTTTGGTGGAGATGATATTTAATAAAATAAGTAGAAATCCACTAAAAGTTTTGTTTGGTTATCTTGCAATCCCGAGATAATCGTCTCCATGCTCCAAATCCATTTTAAAGCCATTTTTAAGGCATTTTGCGCATACATGAAATGAACACATTTTTCTCCAAAACTATAACACATGCAAGCTTGTCCTGTTTGGTGGAGATGATATTTAATAAAATAAGTAGAAATCCACTAAAAGTTTTGTTTGGTTATCTTGCAATCCTGAGATAATCGTCTCCATGCTCCAAATCCATTTTAAAGCCATTTTTAAGGCATTTCGCGCATACATGAAATGAACACATTTTTCTCCAAAACTATAACAGATGCAAGCTTGTCCTGTTTGGTGGAGATGATATTTAATAAAATAAGTAGAAATCCACTAAAAGTTTTGTTTGGTTATCTTGCAATCCCGAGATAATCGTCTCCATGCTCCAAATCCATTTTAAAGCCATTTTTAAGGCATTTCGCGCATACATGAAATGAACACATTTTTCTCCAAAACTATAACAGATGCAAGCTTGTCCTGTTTGGTGGAGATGATATTTAATAAAATAAGTAGAAATCCACTAAAAGTTTTGTTTGGTTATCTTGCAATCCCGAGATAATCGTCTCCATGCTCCAAATCCATTTTAAAGCCATTTTTAAGGCATTTCGCGCATACATGAAATAAACACATTTTTCTCCAAAACTATAACAGATGCAAGCTTGTCCTGTTTGGTGGAGATGATATTTAATAAAATAAGTAGAAATCCACTAAAAGTTTTGTTTGGTTATATTGCAATCCCGAGATAATCGTCTCCATGCTCCAAATCCATTTTAAAGCCATTTTTAAGGCATTTCGCGCATACATGAAATGAACACATTTTTCTCCAAAACTATAACAGATGCAAGCTTGTCCTGTTTGGTGGAGATGATATTTCATAAAATAAGTAGAAATCCACTAAAAGTTTTGTTTGGTTATCTTGCAATCCCGAGATAATCGTCTCCATGCTCCAAATCCATTTTAAAGCCATTTTTAAGGCATTTCGCGCATACATGAAATGAACACATTTTTCTCCAAAACTATAACAGATGCAAGCTTGTCCTGTTTGGTGGAGATGATATTTAATAAAATAAGTAGAAATCCACTAAAAGTTTTGTTTGGTTATCTTGCAATCCCGAGATAATCGTCTCCATGCTCCAAATCCATTTTAAAGCCATTTTTAAGGCATTTCGCGCATACATGAAATGAACACATTTTTCTCCAAAACTTTAACAGATGCAAGCTTGTCCTGTTTGGTGGAGATGACATTTAATAAAATAAGTAGAAATCCACTAAAAGTTTTGTTTGGTTATCTTGCAATCCAGAGATAATCGTCTCCATGCTTCAAATCCATTTTAAAGCCATTTTTAAGGCATTTCGCGCATACATGAAATGAACACATTTTTCTCCAAAACTATAACAGATGCAAGCTTGTCCTGTTTGGTGGAGATGATATTTAATAAAATAAGTAGAAATCCACTAAAAGTTTTGTTTGGTTATCTTGCAATCCCGAGATAATCGTCTCCATGCTCCAAATCCATTTTAAAGCCATTTTTAAGGCATTTCGCGCATACATGAAATGAACACATTTTTCTCCAAAACTATAACAGATGCAAGCTTGTCCTGTGTTTGGTGGAGATGATATTTAATAAAATAAGTAGAAATCCACTAAAAGTTTTGTTTGGTTATCTTGCAATCCCGAGATAATCGTCTCCATGCTCCAAATCCATTTTAAAGCCATTTTTAAGGCATTTCGCGCATACATGAAATGAACACATTTTTCTCCAAAACTGTAACAGATGCAAGCTTGTCCTGTTTGGTGGAGATGATATTTAATAAAATAAGTAGAAATCCACTAAAAGTTTTGTTTGGTTATCTTGCAATCCCGAGATAATCGTCTCCATGCTCCAAATCCATTTTAAAGCCATTTTTAAGGCATTTCGCGCATACATGAAATGAACACATTTTTCTCCAAAACTATAACAGATGCAAGCTTGTCCTGTTTGGTGGAGATGATATTTAATAAAATAAGTAGAAATCCACTAAAAGTTTTGTTTGGTTATATTGCAATCCCGAGATAATCGTCTCCATGCTCCAAATCCATTTTAAAGCCATTTTTAAGGCATTTCGCGCATACATGAAATGAACACATTTTTCTCCAAAACTATAACAGATGCAAGCTTGTCCTGTTTGGTGGAGATGATATTTAATAAAATAAGTAGAAATCCACTAAAAGTTTTGTTTGGTTATCTTGCAATCCCGAGATAATCGTCTCCATGCTCCAAATCCATTTTAAAGCCATTTTTAAGGCATTTCGCGCATACATGAAATGAACACATTTTTCTCCAAAACTATAACAGATGCAAGCTTGTCCTGTTTGGTGGAGATGATATTTAATAAAATAAGTAGAAATCCACTAAAAGTTTTGTTTGGTTATCTTGCAATCCCGAGATAATCGTCTCCATGCTCCAAATCCATTTTAAAGCCATTTTTAAGGCATTTCGCGCATACATGAAATGAACACATTTTTCTCCAAAACTATAACAGATGCAAGCTTGTCCTGTTTGGTGGAGATGATATTTAATAAAATAAGTAGAAATCCACTAAAAGTTTTGTTTGGTTATCTTGCAATCCCGAGATAATCGTCTCCATGCTCCAAATCCATTTTAAAGCCATTTTTAAGGCATTTCGCGCATACATGAAATGAACACATTTTTCTCCAAAACTATAACAGATGCAAGCTTGTCCTGTTTGGTGGAGATGATATTTAATAAAATAAGTAGAAATCCACTAAAAGTTTTGTTTGGTTATCTTGCAATCCCGAGATAATCGTCTCCATGCTCCAAATCCATTTTAAAGCCATTTCAAAGGCATTTTGCGCATACATGAAATTAACACATTTTTCTCCAAAACTATAACACATGCAAGCTTGTCCTGTTTGGTGGAGATGATATTTAATAAAATAAGTAGAAATCCACTAAAAGTTTTGTTTGGTTATCTTGCAATCCCGAGATAATCGTCTCCATGCTCCAAATCCATTTTAAAGCCATTTTTAAGGCATTTCGCGCATACATGAAATGAACACATTTTTCTCCAAAACTATAACAGATGCAAGCTTGTCCTGTTTGGTGGAGATGATATTTAATAAAATAAGTAGAAATCCACTAAAAGTTTTGTTTGGTTATCTTGCAATCCCGAGATAATCGTCTCCATGCTCCAAATCCATTTTAAAGCCATTTTTAAGGCATTTCGCGCATACATGAAATGAACACATTTTTCTCCAAAACTATAACAGATGCAAGCTTGTCCTGTTTGGTGGAGATGATATTTAATAAAATAAGTAGAAATCCACTAAAAGTTTTGTTTGGTTATCTTGCAATCCCGAGATAATCGTCTCCATGCTCCAAATCCATTTTAAAGCCATTTTTAAGGCATTTCGCGCATACATGAAATGAACACATTTTTCTCCAAAACTTTAACAGATGCAAGCTTGTCCTGTTTGGTGGAGATGATATTTAATAAAATAAGTAGAAATCCACTAAAAGTTTTGCTTGGTTATCTTGCAATCCCGAGATAATCGTCTCCATGCTCCAAATCCATTTTAAAGCCATTTTTAAGGCATTTCGCGCATACATGAAATGAACACATTTTTCTCCAAAACTATAACAGATGCAAGCTTGTCCTGTTTGGTGGAGATGATATTTAATAAAATAAGTAGAAATCCACTAAAAGTTTTGTTTGGTTATCTTGCAATCCCGAGATAATCGTCTCCATGCTCCAAATCCATTTTAAAGCCATTTTTAAGGCATTTCGCGCATACATGAAATGAACACATTTTTCTCCAAAACTATAACAGATGCAAGCTTGTCCTGTTTGGTGGAGATGATATTTAATAAAATAAGTAGAAATTCACTAAAAGTTTTGTTTGGTTATCTTGCAATCCCGAGATAATCGTCTCCATGCTCCAAATCCATTTTAAAGCCATTTTTAAGGCATTTCGCGCATACATGAAATGAACACATTTTTCTCCAAAACTATAACAGATGCAAGCTTGTCCTGTTTGGTGGAGATAATATTTAATAAAATAAGTAGAAATCTACTAAAAGTTTCGTTTGTTTATATTGCCATCCTGAGATAATCGTCTCCATGCTCCAAATCCATTTTAAAGCCATTTTAAGGCATTTTGCGCATACATGAAATGAACACATTTTTCTCCAAAACTATAACACATGCAAGCTTGTCCTGTTTGGTGGAGATGATATTTAATAAAATAAGTAGAAATCCACTAAAAGTTTTGTTTGGTTATCTTGCAATCCCGAGATAATCGTCTCCATGCTCCAAATCCATTTTAAAGCCATTTTTAAGGCATTTCGCGCATACATGAAATGAACACATTTTTCTCCAAAACTATAACAGATGCAAGCTTGTCCTGTTTGGTGGAGATGATATTTAATAAAATAAGTAGAAATCCACTAAAAGTTTTGTTTGGTTATCTTGCAATCCCGAGATAATCGTCTCCATGCTCCAAATCCATTTTAAAGCCATTTTTAAGGCATTTCGCGCATACATGAAATGAACACATTTTTCTCCAAAACTATAACAGATGCAAGCTTGTCCTGTTTGGTGGAGATGATATTTAATAAAATAAGTAGAAATCCACTAAAAGTTTTGTTTGGTTATCTTGCAATCCCGAGATAATCGTCTCCATGCTCCAAATCCATTTTAAAGCCATTTTTAAGGCATTTCGCGCATACATGAAATGAACACATTTTTCTCCAAAACTATAACAGATGCAAGCTTGTCCTGTTTGGTGGAGATGATATTTAATAAAATAAGTAGAAATCCACTAAAAGTTTTGTTTGGTTATCTTGCAATCCCGAGATAATCGTCTCCATGCTCCAAATCCATTTTAAAGCCATTTTTAAGGCATTTCGCGCATACATGAAATGAACACATTTTTCTCCAAAACTATAACAGATGCAAGCTTGTCCTGTTTGGTGGAGATGATATTTAATAAAATAAGTAGAAATCCACTAAACGTTTTGTTTGGTTATCTTGCAATCCCGAGATAATCGTCTCCATGCTCCAAATCCATTTTAAAGCCATTTTTAAGGCATTTCGCGCATACATGAAATGAACACATTTTTCTCCAAAACTATAACAGATGCAAGCTTGTCCTGTTTGGTGGAGATGATATTTAATAAAATAAGTAGAAATCCACTAAAAGTTTTGTTTGGTTATCTTGCAATCCCGAGATAATCGTCTCCATGCTCCAAATCCATTTTAAAGCCATTTTTAAGGCATTTCGCGCATACATGAAATGAACACATTTTTCTCCAAAACTATAACAGATGCAAGCTTGTCCTGTTTGGTGGAGATGATATTTAATAAAATAAGTAGAAATCCACTAAAAGTTTTGTTTGGTTATCTTGCAATCCCGAGATAATCGTCTCCATGCTCCAAATCCATTTTAAAGCCATTTTAAGGCATTTCGCGCATACATGAAATGAACACATTTTTCTCCAAAACTTTAACAGATGCAAGCTTGTCCTGTTTGGTGGAGATGATATTTAATAAAATAAGTAGAAATCCACTAAAAGTTTTGCTTGGTTATCTTGCAATCCCGAGATAATCGTCTCCATGCTCCAAATCCATTTTAAAGCCATTTTTAAGGCATTTCGCGCATACATGAAATGAACACATTTTTCTCCAAAACTATAACAGATGCAAGCTTGTCCTGTTTGGTGGAGATGATATTTAATAAAATAAGTAGAAATCCACTAAAAGTTTTGTTTGGTTATCTTGCAATCCCGAGATAATCGTCTTCATGCTCCAAATCCATTTTAAAGCCATTTTTAAGGCATTTCGCGCATACATGAAATGAACACATTTTTCTCCAAAACTATAACAGATGCAAGCTTGTCCTGTTTGGTGGAGATGATATTTAATAAAATAAGTAGAAATTCACTAAAAGTTTTGTTTGGTTATCTTGCAATCCCGAGATAATCGTCTCCATGCTCCAAATCCATTTTAAAGCCATTTTTAAGGCATTTCGCGCATACATGAAATGAACACATTTTTCTCCAAAACTATAACAGATGCAAGCTTGTCCTGTTTGGTGGAGATAATATTTAATAAAATAAGTAGAAATCTACTAAAAGTTTCGTTTGTTTATATTGCCATCCTGAGATAATCGTCTCCATGCTCCAAATCCATTTTAAAGCCATTTTTAAGGCATTTTGCGCATACATGAAATGAACACATTTTTCTCCAAAACTATAACACATGCAAGCTTGTCCTGTTTGGTGGAGATGATATTTAATAAAATAAGTAGAAATCCACTAAAAGTTTTGTTTGGTTATCTTGCAATCCCGAGATAATCGTCTCCATGCTCCAAATCCATTTTAAAGCCATTTTTAAGGCATTTCGCGCATACATGAAATGAACACATTTTTCTCCAAAACTATAACAGATGCAAGCTTGTCCTGTTTGGTGGAGATGATATTTAATAAAATAAGTAGAAATCCACTAAAAGTTTTGTTTGGTTATCTTGCAATCCCGAGATAATCGTCTCCATGCTCCAAATCCATTTTAAAGCCATTTTTAAGGCATTTCGCGCATACATGAAATGAACACATTTTTCTCCAAAACTATAACAGATGCAAGCTTGTCCTGTTTGGTGGAGATGATATTTAATAAAATAAGTAGAAATCCACTAAAAGTTTTGTTTGGTTATCTTGCAATCCCGAGATAATCGTCTCCATGCTCCAAATCCATTTTAAAGCCATTTTTAAGGCATTTCGCGCATACATGAAATGAACACTTTTTTCTCCAAAACTATAACAGATGCAAGCTTGTCCTGTTTGGTGGAGATGATATTTAATAAAATAAGTAGAAATCCACTAAAAGTTTTGTTTGGTTATCTTGCAATCCCGAGATAATCGTCTCCATGCTCCAAATCCATTTTAAAGCCATTTTTAAGGCATTTCGCGCATACATGAAATGAACACATTTTTCTCCAAAACTATAACAGATGCAAGCTTGTCCTGTTTGGTGGAGATGATATTTAATAAAATAAGTAGAAATCCACTAAACGTTTTGTTTGGTTATCTTGCAATCCCGAGATAATCGTCTCCATGCTCCAAATCCATTTTAAAGCCATTTTTAAGGCATTTCGCGCATACATGAAATGAACACATTTTTCTCCAAAACTATAACAGATGCAAGCTTGTCCTGTTTGGTGGAGATGATATTTAATAAAATAAGTAGAAATCCACTAAAAGTTTTGTTTGGTTATCTTGCAATCCCGAGATAATCGTCTCCATGCTCCAAATCCATTTTAAAGCCATTTTTAAGGCATTTCGCGCATACATGAAATGAACACATTTTTCTCCAAAACTATAACAGATGCAAGCTTGTCCTGTTTGGTGGAGATGATATTTAATAAAATAAGTAGAAATCCACTAAAAGTTTTGTTTGGTTATATTGCAATCCCGAGATAATCGTCTCCATGCTCCAAATCCATTTTAAAGCCATTTTTAAGGCATTTCGCGCATACATGAAATGAACACATTTTTCTCCAAAACTATAACAGATGCAAGCTTGTCCTGTTTGGTGGAGATGATATTTAATAAAATAAGTAGAAATCCACTAAAAGTTTTGTTTGGTTATCTTGCAATCCCGAGATAATCGTCTCCATGCTCCAAATCCATTTTAAAGCCATTTTTAAGGCATTTCGCGCATACATGAAATGAACACATTTTTCTCCAAAACTATAACAGATGCAAGCTTGTCCTGTTTGGTGGAGATGATATTTAATAAAATAAGTAGAAATCCACTAAGTTTTGTTTGGTTATCTTGCAATCCCGAGATAATCGTCTCCATGCTCCAAATCCATTTTAAAGACATTTTTAAGGCATTTCGCGCATACATGAAATGAACACATTTTTCTCCAAAACTATAACAGATGCAAGCTTGTCCTGTTTGGTGGAGATGATATTTAATAAAATAAGTAGAAATCCACTAAAAGTTTTGTTTGGTTATCTTGCAATCCCGAGATAATCGTCTCCATGCTCCAAATCCATTTTAAAGCCATTTTTAAGGCATTTCGCGCATACATGAAATGAACACATTTTTCTCCAAAACTATAACAGATGCAAGCTTGTCCTGTTTGGTGGAGATGATATTTAATAAAATAAGTAGAAATCCACTAAAAGTTTTGTTTGGGTATCTTGCAATCCCGAGATAATCGTCTCCATGCTCCAAATCCATTTTAAAGCCATTTTTAAGGCATTTCGCGCATACATGAAATGAACACATTTTTCTCCAAAACTATAACAGATGCAAGCTTGTCCTGTTTGGTGGAGATGATATTTAATAAAATAAGTAGAAATCCACTAAAAGTTTTGTTTGGTTATCTTGCAATCACGAGATAATCGTCTCCATGCTCCAAATCCATTTTAAAGCCATTTTTAAGGCATTTCGCGCATACATGAAATGAACACATTTTTCTCCAAAACTATAACATATGCAAGCTTGTCCTGTTTGGTGGAGATGATATTTAATAAAATAAGTAGAAATCCACTAAAAGTTTTGTTTGGTTATCTTGCAATCCCGAGATAATCGTCTCCATGCTCCAAATCCATTTTAAAGCCATTTCAAAGGCATTTTGCGCATACATGAAATGAACACATTTTTCTCCAAAACTATAACACATGCAAGCTTGTCCTGTTTGGTGGAGATGATATTTAATAAAATAAGTAGAAATCCACTAAAAGTTTTGTTTGGTTATCTTGCAATCCCGAGATAATCGTCTCCATGCTCCAAATCCATTTTAAAGCCATTTTTAAGGCATTTCGCGCATACATGAAATGAACACATTTTTCTCCAAAACTATAACAGATGCAAGCTTGTCCTGTTTGGTGGAGATGATATTTAATAAAATAAGTAGAAATCCACTAAAAGTTTTGTTTGGTTATCTTGCAATCCCGAGATAATCGTCTCCATGCTCCAAATCCATTTTAAAGCCATTTTTAAGGCATTTCGCGCATACATGAAATGAACACATTTTTCTCCAAAACTATAACAGATGCAAGCTTGTCCTGTTTGGTGGAGATGATATTTAATAAAATAAGTAGAAATCCACTAAAAGTTTTGTTTGGTTATCTTGCAATCCCGAGATAATCGTCTCCATGCTCCAAATCCATTTTAAAGCCATTTTTAAGGCATTTCGCGCATACATGAAATGAACACATTTTTCTCCAAAACTATAACAGATGCAAGCTTGTCCTGTTTGGTGGAGATGATATTTAATAAAATAAGTAGAAATCCACTAAAAGTTTTGTTTGGTTATCTTGCAATCCCGAGATAATCGTCTCCATGCTCCAAATCCATTTTAAAGCCATTTTTAAGGCATTTCGCGCATACATGAAATGAACACATTTTTCTCCAAAACTATAACAGATGCAAGCTTGTCCTGTTTGGTGGAGATGATATTTAATAAAATAAGTAGAAATCCACTAAAAGTTTTGTTTGGTTATCTTGCAATCCCGAGATAATCGTCTCCATGCTCCAAATCCATTTTAAAGCCATTTTTAAGGCATTTCGCGCATACATGAAATGAACACATTTTTCTCCAAAACTTTAACAGATGCAAGCTTGTCCTGTTTGGTGGAGATGATATTTAATAAAATAAGTAGAAATCCACTAAAAGTTTTGTTTGGTTATCTTGCAATCCCGAGATAATCGTCTCCATGCTCCAAATCCATTTTAAAGCCATTTTTAAGGCATTTCGCGCATACATGAAATGAACACATTTTTCTCCAAAACTATAACAGATGCAAGCTTGTCCTGTTTGGTGGAGATGATATTTAATAAAATAAGTAGAAATCCACTAAAAGTTTTGTTTGGTTATCTTGCAATCCCGAGATAATCGTCTCCATGCTCCAAATCCATTTTAAAGCCATTTTTAAGGCATTTCGCGCATACATGAAATGAACACATTTTTCTCCAAAACTATAACAGATGCAAGCTTGTCCTGTTTGGTGGAGATGATATTTAATAAAATAAGTAGAAATCCACTAAAAGTTTTGTTTGGTTATCTTGCAATCCCGAGATAATCGTCTCCATGCTCCAAATCCATTTTAAAGCCATTTTTAAGGCATTTCGCGCATACATGAAATGAACACATTTTTCTCCAAAACTATAACAGATGCAAGCTTGTCCTGTTTGGTGGAGATGATATTTAATAAAATAAGTAGAAATCCACTAAAAGTTTTGTTTGGTTATATTGCAATCCCGAGATAATCGTCTCCATGCTCCAAATCCATTTTAAAGCCATTTTTAAGGCATTTCGCGCATACATGAAATGAACACATTTTTCTCCAAAACTATAACAGATGCAAGCTTGTCCTGTTTGGTGGAGATGATATTTAATAAAATAAGTAGAAATCCACTAAAAGTTTTGTTTGGTTATCTTGCAATCCCGAGATAATCGTCTCCATGCTCCAAATCCATTTTAAAGCCATTTTTAAGGCATTTCGCGCATACATGAAATGAACACATTTTTCTCCAAAACTATAACAGATGCAAGCTTGTCCTGTTTGGTGGAGATGATATTTAATAAAATAAGTAGAAATCCACTAAAAGTTTTGTTTGGTTATCTTGCAATCCCGAGATAATCGTCTCCATGCTCCAAATCCATTTTAAAGCCATTTTTAAGGCATTTCGCGCATACATGAAATGAACACATTTTTCTCCAAAACTATAACAGATGCAAGCTTGTCCTGTTTGGTGGAGATGATATTTAATAAAATAAGTAGAAATCCACTAAAAGTTTTGTTTGGTTATCTTGCAATCCCGAGATAATCGTCTCCATGCTCCAAATCCATTTTAAAGCCATTTTTAAGGCATTTCGCGCATACATGAAATGAACACATTTTTCTCCAAAACTATAACAGATGCAAGCTTGTCCTGTTTGGTGGAGATGATATTTAATAAAATAAGTAGAAATCCACTAAAAGTTTTGTTTGGTTATCTTGCAATCCCGAGATAATCGTCTCCATGCTCCAAATCCATTTTAAAGCCATTTTTAAGGCATTTCGCGCATACATGAAATGAACACATTTTTCTCCAAAACTATAACAGATGCAAGCTTGTCCTGTTTGGTGGAGATGATATTTAATAAAATAAGTAGAAATCCACTAAAAGTTTTGTTTGGTTATCTTGCAATCACGAGATAATCGTCTCCATGCTCCAAATCCATTTTAAAGCCATTTTTAAGGCATTTCGCGCATACATGAAATGAACACATTTTTCTCCAAAACTATAACATATGCAAGCTTGTCCTGTTTGGTGGAGATGATATTTAATAAAATAAGTAAAAATCCACTAAAAGTTTTGTTTGGTTATCTTGCAATCCCGAGATAATCGTCTCCATGCTCCAAATCCATTTTAAAGCCATTTTTAAGGCATTTCGCGCATACATGAAATGAACACATTTTTCTCCAAAACTATAACAGATGCAAGCTTGTCCTGTTTGGTGGAGATGATATTTAATAAAATAAGTAGAAATCCACTAAAAGTTTTGTTTGGTTATCTTGCAATCACGAGATAATCGTCTCCATGCTCCAAATCCATTTTAAAGCCATTTTTAAGGCATTTCGCGCATACATGAAATGAACACATTTTTCTCCAAAACTATAACAGATGCAAGCTTGTCCTGTTTGGTGGAGATGATATTTAATAAAATAAGTAAAAATCCACTAAAAGTTTTGTTTGGTTATCTTGCAATCCCGAGATAATCGTCTCCATGCTCCAAATCCATTTTAAAGCCATTTTTAAGGCATTTCGCGCATACATGAAATGAACACATTTTTCTCCAAAACTTTAACAGATGCAAGCTTGTCCTGTTTGGTGGAGATGATATTTAATAAAATAAGTAGAAATCCACTAAAAGTTTTGTTTGGTTATCTTGCAATCCCGAGATAATCGTCTCCATGCTCCAAATCCATTTTAAAGCCATTTTTAAGGCATTTCGCGCATACATGAAATGAACACATTTTTCTCCAAAACTATAACAGATGCAAGCTTGTCCTGTTTGGTGGAGATGATATTTAATAAAATAAGTAGAAATCCACTAAAAGTTTTGTTTGGTTATCTTGCAATCCCGAGATAATCGTCTCCATGCTCCAAATCCATTTTAAAGCCATTTTTAAGGCATTTCGCGCATACATGAAATGAACACATTTTTCTCCAAAACTATAACAGATGCAAGCTTGTCCTGTTTGGTGGAGATGATATTTAATAAAATAAGTAGAAATCCACTAAAAGTTTTGTTTGGTTATCTTGCAATCCCGAGATAATCGTCTCCATGCTCCAAATCCATTTTAAAGCCATTTTTAAGGCATTTCGCGCATACATGAAATGAACACATTTTTCTCCAAAACTATAACAGATGCAAGCTTGTCCTGTTTGGTGGAGATGATATTTAATAAAATAAGTAGAAATCCACTAAAAGTTTTGTTTGGTTATATTGCAATCCCGAGATAATCGTCTCCATGCTCCAAATCCATTTTAAAGCCATTTTTAAGGCATTTCGCGCATACATGAAATGAACACATTTTTCTCCAAAACTATAACAGATGCAAGCTTGTCCTGTTTGGTGGAGATGATATTTAATAAAATAAGTAGAAATCCACTAAAAGTTTTGTTTGGTTATCTTGCAATCCCGAGATAATCGTCTCCATGCTCCAAATCCATTTTAAAGCCATTTTTAAGGCATTTCGCGCATACATGAAATGAACACATTTTTCTCCAAAACTATAACAGATGCAAGCTTGTCCTGTTTGGTGGAGATGATATTTAATAAAATAAGTAGAAATCCACTAAAAGTTTTGTTTGGTTATCTTGCAATCCCGAGATAATCGTCTCCATGCTCCAAATCCATTTTAAAGCCATTTTTAAGGCATTTCGCGCATACATGAAATGAACACATTTTTCTCCAAAACTATAACAGATGCAAGCTTGTCCTGTTTGGTGGAGATGATATTTAATAAAATAAGTAGAAATCCACTAAAAGTTTTGTTTGGTTATCTTGCAATCCCGAGATAATCGTCTCCATGCTCCAAATCCATTTTAAAGCCATTTTTAAGGCATTTCGCGCATACATGAAATGAACACATTTTTCTCCAAAACTATAACAGATGCAAGCTTGTCCTGTTTGGTGGAGATGATATTTAATAAAATAAGTAGAAATCCACTAAAAGTTTTGTTTGGTTATCTTGCAATCCCGAGATAATCGTCTCCATGCTCCAAATCCATTTTAAAGCCATTTTTAAGGCATTTCGCGCATACATGAAATGAACACATTTTTCTCCAAAACTATAACAGATGCAAGCTTGTCCTGTTTGGTGGAGATGATATTTAATAAAATAAGTAGAAATCCACTAAAAGTTTTGTTTGGTTATCTTGCAATCACGAGATAATCGTCTCCATGCTCCAAATCCATTTTAAAGCCATTTTTAAGGCATTTCGCGCATACATGAAATGAACACATTTTTCTCCAAAACTATAACATATGCAAGCTTGTCCTGTTTGGTGGAGATGATATTTAATAAAATAAGTAGAAATCCACTAAAAGTTTTGTTTGGTTATCTTGCAATCCCGAGATAATCGTCTCCATGCTCCAAATCCATTTTAAAGCCATTTCAAAGGCATTTTGCGCATACATGAAATGAACACATTTTTCTCCAAAACTATAACACATGCAAGCTTGTCCTGTTTGGTGGAGATGATATTTAATAAAATAAGTAGAAATCCACTAAAAGTTTTGTTTGGTTATCTTGCAATCCCGAGATAATCGTCTCCATGCTCCAAATCCATTTTAAAGCCATTTTTAAGGCATTTCGCGCATACATGAAATGAACACATTTTTCTCCAAAACTATAACAGATGCAAGCTTGTCCTGTTTGGTGGAGATGATATTTAATAAAATAAGTAGAAATCCACTAAAAGTTTTGTTTGGTTATCTTGCAATCCCGAGATAATCGTCTCCATGCTCCAAATCCATTTTAAAGCCATTTTTAAGGCATTTCGCGCATACATGAAATGAACACATTTTTCTCCAAAACTATAACAGATGCAAGCTTGTCCTGTTTGGTGGAGATGATATTTAATAAAATAAGTAGAAATCCACTAAAAGTTTTGTTTGGTTATCTTGCAATCCCGAGATAATCGTCTCCATGCTCCAAATCCATTTTAAAGCCATTTTTAAGGCATTTCGCGCATACATGAAATGAACACATTTTTCTCCAAAACTATAACAGATGCAAGCTTGTCCTGTTTGGTGGAGATGATATTTAATAAAATAAGTAGAAATCCACTAAAAGTTTTGTTTGGTTATCTTGAAATCCCGAGATAATCGTCTCCATGCTCCAAATCCATTTTAAAGCCATTTTTAAGGCATTTCGCGCATACATGAAATGAACACATTTTTCTCCAAAACTATAACAGATGCAAGCTTGTCCTGTTTGGTGGAGATGATATTTAATAAAATAAGTAGAAATCCACTAAAAGTTTTGTTTGGTTATCTTGCAATCCCGAGATAATCGTCTCCATGCTCCAAATCCATTTTAAAGCCATTTTTAAGGCATTTCGCGCATACATGAAATGAACACATTTTTCTCCAAAACTTTAACAGATGCAAGCTTGTCCTGTTTGGTGGAGATGATATTTAATAAAATAAGTAGAAATCCACTAAAAGTTTTGTTTGGTTATCTTGCAATCCCGAGATAATCGTCTCCATGCTCCAAATCCATTTTAAAGCCATTTTTAAGGCATTTCGCGCATACATGAAATGAACACATTTTTCTCCAAAACTATAACAGATGCAAGCTTGTCCTGTTTGGTGGAGATGATATTTAATAAAATAAGTAGAAATCCACTAAAAGTTTTGTTTGGTTATCTTGCAATCCCGAGATAATCGTCTCCATGCTCCAAATCCATTTTAAAGCCATTTTTAAGGCATTTCGCGCATACATGAAATGAACACATTTTTCTCCAAAACTATAACAGATGCAAGCTTGTCCTGTTTGGTGGAGATGATATTTAATAAAATAAGTAGAAATCCACTAAAAGTTTTGTTTGGTTATCTTGCAATCCCGAGATAATCGTCTCCATGCTCCAAATCCATTTTAAAGCCATTTTTAAGGCATTTCGCGCATACATGAAATGAACACATTTTTCTCCAAAACTATAACAGATGCAAGCTTGTCCTGTTTGGTGGAGATGATATTTAATAAAATAAGTAGAAATCCACTAAAAGTTTTGTTTGGTTATCTTGCAATCCCGAGATAATCGTCTCCATGCTCCAAATCCATTTTAAAGCCATTTTTAAGGCATTTCGCGCATACATGAAATGAACACATTTTTCTCCAAAACTATAACAGATGCAAGCTTGTCCTGTTTGGTGGAGATGATATTTAATAAAATAAGTAGAAATCCACTAAAAGTTTTGTTTGGTTATCTTGCAATCCCGAGATAATCGTCTCCATGCTCCAAATCCATTTTAAAGCCATTTTTAAGGCATTTCGCGCATACATGAAATGAACACATTTTTCTCCAAAACTATAACAGATGCAAGCTTGTCCTGTTTGGTGGAGATGATATTTAATAAAATAAGTAGAAATCCACTAAAAGTTTTGTTTGGTTATATTGCAATCCCGAGATAATCGTCTCCATGCTCCAAATCCATTTTAAAGCCATTTTTAAGGCATTTCGCGCATACATGAAATGAACACATTTTTCTCCAAAACTATAACAGATGCAAGCTTGTCCTGTTTGGTGGAGATGATATTTAATAAAATAAGTAGAAATCCACTAAAAGTTTTGTTTGGTTATCTTGCAATCCCGAGATAATCGACTCCATGCTCCAAATCCATTTTAAAGCCATTTTTAAGGCATTTCGCGCATACATGAAATGAACACATTTTTCTCCAAAACTATAACAGATGCAAGCTTGTCCTGTTTGGTGGAGATGATATTTAATAAAATAAGTAGAAATCCACTAAAAGTTTTGTTTGGTTATCTTGCAATCCCGAGATAATCGTCTCCATGCTCCAAATCCATTTTAAAGCCATTTCAAAGGCATTTTGCGCATACATGAAATGAACACATTTTTCTCCAAAACTATAACACATGCAAGCTTGTCCTGTTTGGTGGAGATGATATTTAATAAAATAAGTAGAAATCCACTAAAAGTTTTGTTTGGTTATCTTGCAATCCCGAGATAATCGTCTCCATGCTCCAAATCCATTTTAAAGCCATTTTTAAGGCATTTCGCGCATACATGAAATAAACACATTTTTCTCCAAAACTATAACAGATGCAAGCTTGTCCTGTTTGGTGGAGATGATAATTAATAAAATAAGTAGAAATCCACTAAAAGTTTTGTTTGGTTATCTTGCAATCCCGAGATAATCGTCTCCATGCTCCAAATCCATTTTAAAGCCATTTCAAAGGCATTTTGCGCATACATGAAATGAACACATTTTTCTCCAAAACTATAACACATGCAAGCTTGTCCTGTTTGGTGGAGATGATATTTAATAAAATAAGTAGAAATCCACTAAAAGTTTTGTTTGGTTATCTTGCAATCCCGAGATAATCGTCTCCATGCTCCAAATCCATTTTAAAGCCATTTTTAAGGCATTTCGCGCATACATGAAATGAACACATTTTTCTCCAAAACTATAACAGATGCAAGCTTGTCCTGTTTGGTGGAGATGATATTTAATAAAATAAGTAGAAATCCACTAAAAGTTTTGTTTGGTTATATTGCAATCCCGAGATAATCGTCTCCATGCTCCAAATCCATTTTAAAGCCATTTTTAAGGCATTTCGCGCATACATGAAATGAACACATTTTTCTCCAAAACTATAACAGATGCAAGCTTGTCCTGTTTGGTGGAGATGATATTTAATAAAATAAGTAGAAATCCACTAAAAGTTTTGTTTGGTTATATTGCAATCCCGAGATAATCGTCTCCATGCTCCAAATCCATTTTAAAGCCATTTTTAAGGCATTTCGCGCATACATGAAATGAACACATTTTTCTCCAAAACTATAACAGATGCAAGCTTGTCCTGTTTGGTGGAGATGATATTTAATAAAATAAGTAGAAATCCACTAAAAGTTTTGTTTGGTTATCTTGCAATCCCGAGATAATCGTCTCCATGCTCCAAATCCATTTTAAAGCCATTTTTAAGGCATTTCGCGCATACATGAAATGAACACATTTTTCTCCAAAACTATAACAGATGCAAGCTTGTCCTGTTTGGTGGAGATGATATTTAATAAAATAAGTAGAAATCCACTAAAAGTTTTGTTTGGTTATCTTGCAATCCCGAGATAATCGTCTCCATGCTCCAAATCCATTTTAAAGCCATTTTTAAGGCATTTCGCGCATACATGAAATGAACACATTTTTCTCCAAAACTATAACAGATGCAAGCTTGTCCTGTTTGGTGGAGATGATATTTAATAAAATAAGTAGAAATCCACTAAAAGTTTTGTTTGGTTATCTTGCAATCCCGAGATAATCGTCTCCATGCTCCAAATCCATTTTAAAGCCATTTCAAAGGCATTTTGCGCATACATGAAATGAACACATTTTTCTCCAAAACTATAACACATGCAAGCTTGTCCTGTTTGGTGGAGATGATATTTAATAAAATAAGTAGAAATCCACTAAAAGTTTTGTTTGGTTATCTTGCAATCCCGAGATAATCGTCTCCATGCTCCAAATCCATTTTAAAGCCATTTTTAAGGCATTTCGCGCATACATGAAATGAACACATTTTTCTCCAAAACTATAACAGATGCAAGCTTGTCCTGTTTGGTGGAGATGATATTTAATAAAATAAGTAGAAATCCACTAAAAGTTTTGTTTGGTTATCTTGCAATCCCGAGATAATCGTCTCCATGCTCCAAATCCATTTTAAAGCCATTTCAAAGGCATTTTGCGCATACATGAAATGAACACATTTTTCTCCAAAACTATAACACATGCAAGCTTGTCCTGTTTGGTGGAGATGATATTTAATAAAATAAGTAGAAATCCACTAAAAGTTTTGTTTGGTTATCTTGCAATCCCGAGATAATCGTCTCCATGCTCCAAATCCATTTTAAAGCCATTTTTAAGGCATTTCGCGCATACATGAAATGAACACATTTTTCTCCAAAACTATAACAGATGCAAGCTTGTCCTGTTTGGTGGAGATGATATTTAATAAAATAAGTAGAAATCCACTAAAAGTTTTGTTTGGTTATCTTGCAATCCCGAGATAATCGTCTCCATGCTCCAAATCCATTTTAAAGCCATTTTTAAGGCATTTCGCGCATACATGAAATGAACACATTTTTCTCCAAAACTATAACAGATGCAAGCTTGTCCTGTTTGGTGGAGATGATATTTAATAAAATAAGTAGAAATCCACTAAAAGTTTTGTTTGGTTATATTGCAATCCCGAGATAATCGTCTCCATGCTCCAAATCCATTTTAAAGCCATTTTTAAGGCATTTCGCGCATACATGAAATGAACACATTTTTCTCCAAAACTATAACAGATGCAAGCTTGTCCTGTTTGGTGGAGATGATATTTAATAAAATAAGTAGAAATCCACTAAAAGTTTTGTTTGGTTATCTTGCAATCCCGAGATAATCGTCTCCATGCTCCAAATCCATTTTAAAGCCATTTTTAAGGCATTTCGCGCATACATGAAATGAACACATTTTTCTCCAAAACTATAACAGATGCAAGCTTGTCCTGTTTGGTGGAGATGATATTTAATAAAATAAGTAGAAATCCACTAAAAGTTTTGTTTGGTTATATTGCAATCCCGAGATAATCGTCTCCATGCTCCAAATCCATTTTAAAGCCATTTTTAAGGCATTTCGCGCATACATGAAATGAACACATTTTTCTCCAAAACTATAACAGATGCAAGCTTGTCCTGTTTGGTGGAGATGATATTTAATAAAATAAGTAGAAATCCACTAAAAGTTTTGTTTGGTTATCTTGCAATCCCGAGATAATCGTCTCCATGCTCCAAATCCATTTTAAAGCCATTTTTAAGGCATTTCGCGCATACATGAAATGAACACATTTTTCTCCAAAACTATAACAGATGCAAGCTTGTCCTGTTTGGTGGAGATGATATTTAATAAAATAAGTAGAAATCCACTAAAAGTTTTGTTTGGTTATCTTGCAATCCCGAGATAATCGTCTCCATGCTCCAAATCCATTTTAAAGCCATTTCAAAGGCATTTTGCGCATACATGAAATGAACACATTTTTCTCCAAAACTATAACACATGCAAGCTTGTCCTGTTTGGTGGAGATGATATTTAATAAAATAAGTAGAAATCCACTAAAAGTTTTGTTTGGTTATCTTGCAATCCCGAGATAATCGTCTCCATGCTCCAAATCCATTTTAAAGCCATTTTTAAGGCATTTCGCGCATACATGAAATGAACACATTTTTCTCCAAAACTATAACAGATGCAAGCTTGTCCTGTTTGGTGGAGATGATATTTAATAAAATAAGTAGAAATCCACTAAAAGTTTTTGTTTGGTTATCTTGCAATCCCGAGATAATCGTCTCTATGCTCCAAATCCATTTTAAAGCCATTTTTAAGGCATTTCGCGCATACATGAAATGAACACATTTTTCTCCAAAACTATAACAGATGCAAGCTTGTCCTGTTTGGTGGAGATGATATTTAATAAAATAAGTAGAAATCCACTAAAAGTTTTGTTTGGTTATCTTGCAATCCCGAGATAATCGTCTCCATGCTCCAAATCCATTTTAAAGCCATTTTTAAGGCATTTCGCGCATACATGAAATGAACACATTTTTCTCCAAAACTATAACAGATGCAAGCTTGTCCTGTTTGGTGGAGATGATATTTAATAAAATAAGTAGAAATCCACTAAAAGTTTTGTTTGGTTATCTTGCAATCCCGAGATAATCGTCTCCATGCTCCAAATCCATTTTAAAGCCATTTCAAAGGCATTTTGCGCATACATGAAATGAACACATTTTTCTCCAAAACTATAACACATGCAAGCTTGTCCTGTTTGGTGGAGATGATATTTAATAAAATAAGTAGAAATCCACTAAAAGTTTTGTTTGGTTATCTTGCAATCCCGAGATAATCGTCTCCATGCTCCAAATCCATTTTAAAGCCATTTTTAAGGCATTTCGCGCATACATGAAATGAACACATTTTTCTCCAAAACTATAACAGATGCAAGCTTGTCCTGTTTGGTGGAGATGATATTTAATAAAATAAGTAGAAATCCACTAAAAGTTTTGTTTGGTTATCTTGCAATCCCGAGATAATCGTCTCCATGCTCCAAATCCATTTTAAAGCCATTTCAAAGGCATTTTGCGCATACATGAAATGAACACATTTTTCTCCAAAACTATAACAGATGCAAGCTTGTCCTGTTTGGTGGAGATGATATTTAATAAAATAAGTAGAAATCCACTAAAAGTTTTGTTTGGTTATCTTGCAATCCCGAGATAATCGTCTCCATGCTCCAAATCCATTTTAAAGCCATTTTTAAGGCATTTCGCGCATACATGAAATGAACACATTTTTCTCCAAAACTATAACAGATGCAAGCTTGTCCTGTTTGGTGGAGATAATATTTAATAAAATAAGTAGAAATCTACTAAAAGTTTCGTTTGTTTATATTGCCATCCTGAGATAATCGTCTCCATGCTCCAAATCCATTTTAAAGCCATTTCAAAGGCATTTTGCGCATACATGAAATGAACACATTTTTCTCCAAAACTATAACACATGCAAGCTTGTCTTGTTTGGTGGAGATGATATTTAATAAAATAAGTAGAAATCCACTAAAAGTTTTGTTTGGTTATCTTGCAATCCCGAGATAATCGTCTCCATGCTCCAAATCCATTTTAAAGCCATTTTTAAGGCATTTCGCGCATACATGAAATTAACACATTTTTCTCCAAAACTATAACAGATGCAAGCTTGTCCTGTTTGGTGGAGATAATATTTAATAAAATAAGTAGAAATCTACTAAAAGTTTCGTTTGTTTATATTGCCATCCTGAGATAATCGTCTCCATGCTCCAAATCCATTTTAAAGCCATTTCAAAGGCATTTTGCGCATACATGAAATGAACACATTTTTCTCCAAAACTATAACACATGCAAGCTTGTCCTGTTTGGTGGAGATGATATTTAATAAAATAAGTAGAAATCCACTAAAAGTTTTGTTTGGTTATCTTGCAATCCCGAGATAATCGTCTCCATGCTCCAAATCCATTTTAAAGCCATTTTTAAGGCATTTCGCGCATACATGAAATGAACACATTTTTCTCCAAAACTATAACAGATGCAAGCTTGTCCTGTTTGGTGGAGATGATATTTAATAAAATAAGTAGAAATCCACTAAAAGTTTTGTTTGGTTATCTTGCAATCCCGAGATAATCGTCTCCATGCTCCAAATCCATTTTAAAGCCATTTTTAAGGCATTTCGCGCATACATGAAATGAACACATTTTTCTCCAAAACTATAACAGATGCAAGCTTGTCCTGTTTGGTGGAGATAATATTTAATAAAATAAGTAGAAATCTACTAAAAGTTTCGTTTGTTTATATTGCCATCCTGAGATAATCGTCTCCATGCTCCAAATCCATTTTAAAGCCATTTCAAAGGCATTTTGCGCATACATGAAATGAACACATTTTTCTCCAAAACTATAACACATGCAAGCTTGTCTTGTTTGGTGGAGATGATATTTAATAAAATAAGTAGAAATCCACTAAATGTTTTGTTTGGTTATCTTGCAATCCCGAGATAATCGTCTCCATGCTCCAAATCCATTTTAAAGCCATTTTTAAGGCATTTCGCGCATACATGAAATGAACACATTTTTCTCCAAAACTATAACAGATGCAAGCTTGTCCTGTTTGGTGGAGATAATATTTAATAAAATAAGTAGAAATCTACTAAAAGTTTCGTTTGTTTATATTGCCATCCTGAGATAATCGTCTCCATGCTCCAAATCCATTTTAAAGCCATTTCAAAGGCATTTTGCGCATACATGAAATGAACACATTTTTCTCCAAAACTATAACACATGCAAGCTTGTCCTGTTTGGTGGAGATGATATTTAATAAAATAAGTAGAAATCCACTAAAAGTTTTGTTTGGTTATCTTGCAATCCCGAGATAATCGTCTCCATGCTCCAAATCCATTTTAAAGCCATTTTTAAGGCATTTCGCGCATACATGAAATGAACACATTTTTCTCCAAAACTATAACAGATGCAAGCTTGTCCTGTTTGGTGGAGATGATATTTAATAAAATAAGTAGAAATCCACTAAAAGTTTTGTTTGGTTATCTTGCAATCCCGAGATAATCGTCTCCATGCTCCAAATCCATTTTAAAGCCATTTTTAAGGCATTTCGCGCATACATGAAATGAACACATTTTTCTCCAAAACTATAACAGATGCAAGCTTGTCCTGTTTGGTGGAGATGATATTTAATAAAATAAGTAGAAATCCACTAAAAGTTTTTGTTTGGTTATCTTGCAATCCCGAGATAATCGTCTCCATGCTCCAAATCCATTTTAAAGCCATTTTTAAGGCATTTCGCGCATACATGAAATGAACACATTTTTCTCCAAAACTATAACAGATGCAAGCTTGTCCTGTTTGGTGGAGATGATATTTAATAAAATAAGTAGAAATCCACTAAAAGTTTTGTTTGGTTATCTTGCAATCCCGAGATAATCGTCTCCATGATCCAAATCCATTTTAAAGCCATTTTTAAGGCATTTCGCGCATACATGAAATGAACACATTTTTCTCCAAAACTATAACAGATGCAAGCTTGTCCTGTTTGGTGGAGATAATATTTAATAAAATAAGTAGAAATCTACTAAAAGTTTCGTTTGTTTATATTGCCATCCTGAGATAATCGTCTCCATGCTCCAAATCCATTTTAAAGCCATTTTTAAGGCATTTCGCGCATACATGAAATGAACACATTTTTCTCCAAAACTATAACAGATGCAAGCTTGTCCTGTTTGGTGGAGATGATATTTAATAAAATAAGTAGAAATCCACTAAAAGTTTTGTTTGGTTATCTTGCAATCCCGAGATAATCGTCTCCATGCTCCAAATCCATTTTAAAGCCATTTTTAAGGCATTTCGCGCATACATGAAATGAACACATTTTTCTCCAAAACTATAACAGATGCAAGCTTGTCCTGTTTGGTGGAGATGATATTTAATAAAATAAGTAGAAATCCACTAAAAGTTTTGTTTGGTTATCTTGCAATCCCGAGATAATCGTCTCCATGCTCCAAATCCATTTTAAAGCCATTTCAAAGGCATTTTGCGCATACATGAAATGAACACATTTTTCTCCAAAACTATAACACATGCAAGCTTGTCCTGTTTGGTGGAGATGATATTTAATAAAATAAGTAGAAATCCACTAAAAGTTTTGTTTGGTTATCTTGCAATCCCGAGATAATCGTCTCCATGCTCCAAATCCATTTTAAAGCCATTTTTAAGGCATTTCGCGCATACATGAAATGAACACATTTTTCTCCAAAACTATAACAGATGCAAGCTTGTCCTGTTTGGTGGAGATAATATTTAATAAAATAAGTAGAAATCTACTAAAAGTTTCGTTTGTTTATATTGCCATCCTGAGATAATCGTCTCCATGCTCCAAATCCATTTTAAAGCCATTTCAAAGGCATTTTGCGCATACATGAAATGAACACATTTTTCTCCAAAACTATAACACATGCAAGCTTGTCCTGTTTGGTGGAGATGATATTTAATAAAATAAGTAGAAATCCACTAAAAGTTTTGTTTGGTTATCTTGCAATCCCGAGATAATCGTCTCCATGCTCCAAATCCATTTTAAAGCCATTTTTAAGGCATTTCGCGCATACATGAAATGAACACATTTTTCTCCAAAACTATAACAGATGCAAGCTTGTCCTGTTTGGTGGAGATGATATTTAATAAAATAAGTAGAAATCCACTAAAAGTTTTGTTTGGTTATATTGCAATCCCGAGATAATCGTCTCCATGCTCCAAATCCATCTTAAAGCCATTTTTAAGGCATTTCGCGCATACATGAAATGAACACATTTTTCTCCAAAACTATAACAGATGCAAGCTTGTCCTGTTTGGTGGAGATGATATTTAATAAAATAAGTAGAAATCCACTAAAAGTTTTGTTTGGTTATCTTGCAATCC
>NW_027442619.1:0-94643 GCF_048569485.1 Anomaloglossus baeobatrachus | reverse complement strand
CAAATACTAAGAATGGGCGGCCTATGAAAGAATTAGTACTTTCATTAAGTATACTAAACCGGCTAATTGGGAATAGACAAACTGTAAAAAGCCCTCTGAGAAAGCCCCTCTCTAACCTTTGTTAGTAAGCTTTTCTGTAGCCTGCCTGTTGATGTATTTTCGGTTTGAACAGTGCACAACATGAAGAGACGGAACACTGGCGGCTTGTCACAATGCCCCCCGATGACATCACAATAGCGCTGCTGCCTAGAAAACAAGCTGCGCAGAAGAAGTTGTTCTTTGGGTGGGAGGGTGGGCTAGTGGAAGGAGGGGGCAATCTCTTTTTTTCCCGGGTGGTAGGGGGATGACAGGAGAAGGGAAGCGGGTGGTGAGAAAGGTACAGAGGGCAGGGTTTGGGGGCTGGGAAGGAAAGGGAAAAGATTAGGGTTTGGGGATGATGAAAGGGCTTTCTACGGGTAAGGATGGCAAAGGGTGGCAGTGACGGAAAGTCAGGCAACCTGTCCTGTCCGTCTTTTTGTATCGTGAATTGGAAAGACTGCAAGGGGGAGGGGAGTTGCTTGCGCCCTAAAGGAGGAGTTATTCAGATTCATTGCAGTGGGCGGCGGCTGCAAAACGCACCATTCTTCTTGTTTTGCTCTGCAAAGCAGCCTTTTCAAGGGTTGGCTTGGGTGACAAAATGTCTTGTGTAGGCGTGGGTTTGTCTCCCTCTCGCTCTCTCTCCCTAAGATGTGTCCGGCATAGGCCAGGGTGCCACTCGAGGCCCAAACCAATTCTGGTTATCGCTTCTCGGCCTTTTGGCTAAGATCAAGTGTAGTATCTGTTCTTATCAGTTTAATATCTGATACGTCCCCTATCTGGGGACCATATATTAAATGGATTTTTAGAACAGGGAGATGGAAAAAGAGCTTGCTCTGTCCACTCCACGCATTGACCTGGTATTGCAGTACCTCCAGGAACGGTGCACCCCTTCTTAACCCAGTTTCCAAAAGCAGAACTCGATTCACCTGATTCATATTAGCCCGATTAGCGAATTGAAATGAATTTTTATCTAACACACTTTTTACTTGCTTTATTCATCCAAATAGCAAACTCATCACCACTCAACTTCACCAACTCTGCTATGTCCCGTGCAGTATCTTGTTGTCAGTCTAATCTAGATCATGTGTAATTGAATGGAATAGATCCCTTTTGGACAAAGTGGAGTCAGATGCTGCAGTGACCACAGGTGTGAGAGGATCTACAATTGGCATCTGGTGTTATCTCTCTGCTTCCACTCCAAATAAAGTTACCTGTTGTTACCTGAACGTCAAATACTAAGAATGGGCGGCCTATGAAAGAATTAGTACTTTCATTAAGTATACTAAACCGGCTAATTGGGAATAGACAAACTGTAAAAAGCCCTCTGAGAAAGCCCCTCTCTAACCTTTGTTAGTAAGCTTTTCTGTAGCCTGCCTGTTGATGTATTTTCGGTTTGAACAGTGCACAACATGAAGAGACGGAACACTGGCGGCTTGTCACAATGCCCCCCGATGACATCACAATAGCGCTGCTGCCTAGAAAACAAGCTGCGCAGAAGAAGTTGTTCTTTGGGTGGGAGGGTGGGCTAGTGGAAGGAGGGGGCAATCTCTTTTTTTCCCGGGTGGTAGGGGGATGACAGGAGAAGGGAAGCGGGTGGTGAGAAAGGTACAGAGGGCAGGGTTTGGGGGCTGGGAAGGAAAGGGAAAAGATTAGGGTTTGGGGATGATGAAAGGGCTTTCTACGGGTAAGGATGGCAAAGGGTGGCAGTGACGGAAAGTCAGGCAACCTGTCCTGTCCGTCTTTTTGTATCGTGAATTGGAAAGACTGCAAGGGGGAGGGGAGTTGCTTGCGCCCTAAAGGAGGAGTTATTCAGATTCATTGCAGTGGGCGGCGGCTGCAAAACGCACCATTCTTCTTGTTTTTGCTCTGCAAAGCAGCCTTTTCAAGGGTTGGCTTGGGTGACAAAATGTCTTGTGTAGGCGTGGGTTTGTCTCCCTCTCGCTCTCTCTCCCTAAGATGTGTCCGGCATAGGCCAGGGTGCCACTCGAGGCCCAAACCAATTCTGGTTATCGCTTCTCGGCCTTTTGGCTAAGATCAAGTGTAGTATCTGTTCTTATCAGTTTAATATCTGATACGTCCCCTATCTGGGGACCATATATTAAATGGATTTTTAGAACAGGGAGATGGAAAAAGAGCTTGCTCTGTCCACTCCACGCATTGACCTGGTATTGCAGTACCTCCAGGAACGGTGCACCCCTTCTTAACCCAGTTTCCAAAAGCAGAACTCGATTCACCTGATTCATATTAGCCCGATTAGCGAATTGAAATGAATTTTTATCTAACACACTTTTTACTTGCTTTATTCATCCAAATAGCAAACTCATCACCACTCAACTTCACCAACTCTGCTATGTCCCGTGCAGTATCTTGTTGTCAGTCTAATCTAGATCATGTGTAATTGAATGGAATAGATCCCTTTTGGACAAAGTGGAGTCAGATGCTGCAGTGACCACAGGTGTGAGAGGATCTACAATTGGCATCTGGTGTTATCTCTCTGCTTCCACTCCAAATAAAGTTACCTGTTGTTACCTGAACGTCAAATACTAAGAATGGGCGGCCTATGAAAGAATTAGTACTTTCATTAAGTATACTAAACCGGCTAATTGGGAATAGACAAACTGTAAAAAGCCCTCTGAGAAAGCCCCTCTCTAACCTTTGTTAGTAAGCTTTTCTGTAGCCTGCCTGTTGATGTATTTTCGGTTTGAACAGTGCACAACATGAAGAGACGGAACACTGGCGGCTTGTCACAATGCCCCCCGATGACATCACAATAGCGCTGCTGCCTAGAAAACAAGCTGCGCAGAAGAAGTTGTTCTTTGGGTGGGAGGGTGGGCTAGTGGAAGGAGGGGGCAATCTCTTTTTTTCCCGGGTGGTAGGGGGATGACAGGAGAAGGGAAGCGGGTGGTGAGAAAGGTACAGAGGGCAGGGTTTGGGGGCTGGGAAGGAAAGGGAAAAGATTAGGGTTTGGGGATGATGAAAGGGCTTTCTACGGGTAAGGATGGCAAAGGGTGGCAGTGACGGAAAGTCAGGCAACCTGTCCTGTCCGTCTTTTTGTATCGTGAATTGGAAAGACTGCAAGGGGGAGGGGAGTTGCTTGCGCCCTAAAGGAGGAGTTATTCAGATTCATTGCAGTGGGCGGCGGCTGCAAAACGCACCATTCTTCTTGTTTTTGCTCTGCAAAGCAGCCTTTTCAAGGGTTGGCTTGGGTGACAAAATGTCTTGTGTAGGCGTGGGTTTGTCTCCCTCTCGCTCTCTCTCCCTAAGATGTGTCCGGCATAGGCCAGGGTGCCACTCGAGGCCCAAACCAATTCTGGTTATCGCTTCTCGGCCTTTTGGCTAAGATCAAGTGTAGTATCTGTTCTTATCAGTTTAATATCTGATACGTCCCCTATCTGATGACCATATATTAAATGGATTTTTAGAACAGGGAGATGGAAAAAGAGCTTGCTCTGTCCACTCCACGCATTGACCTGGTATTGCAGTACCTCCAGGAACGGTGCACCCCTTCTTAACCCAGTTTCCAAAAGCAGAACTCGATTCACCTGATTCATATTAGCCCGATTAGCGAATTGAAATGAATTTTTATCTAACACACTTTTTACTTGCTTTATTCATCCAAATAGCAAACTCATCACCACTCAACTTCACCAACTCTGCTATGTCCCGTGCAGTATCTTGTTGTCAGTCTAATCTAGATCATGTGTAATTGAATGGAATAGATCCCTTTTGGACAAAGTGGAGTCAGATGCTGCAGTGACCACAGGTGTGAGAGGATCTACAATTGGCATCTGGTGTTATCTCTCTGCTTCCACTCCAAATAAAGTTACCTGTTGTTACCTGAACGTCAAATACTAAGAATGGGCGGCCTATGAAAGAATTAGTACTTTCATTAAGTATACTAAACCGGCTAATTGGGAATAGACAAACTGTAAAAAGCCCTCTGAGAAAGCCCCTCTCTAACCTTTGTTAGTAAGCTTTTCTGTAGCCTGCCTGTTGATGTATTTTCGGTTTGAACAGTGCACAACATGAAGAGACGGAACACTGGCGGCTTGTCACAATGCCCCCCGATGACATCACAATAGCGCTGCTGCCTAGAAAACAAGCTGCGCAGAAGAAGTTGTTCTTTGGGTGGGAGGGTGGGCTAGTGGAAGGAGGGGGCAATCTCTTTTTTTCCCGGGTGGTAGGGGGATGACAGGAGAAGGGAAGCGGGTGGTGAGAAAGGTACAGAGGGCAGGGTTTGGGGGCTGGGAAGGAAAGGGAAAAGATTAGGGTTTGGGGATGATGAAAGGGCTTTCTACGGGTAAGGATGGCAAAGGGTGGCAGTGACGGAAAGTCAGGCAACCTGTCCTGTCCGTCTTTTTGTATCGTGAATTGGAAAGACTGCAAGGGGGAGGGGAGTTGCTTGCGCCCTAAAGGAGGAGTTATTCAGATTCATTGCAGTGGGCGGCGGCTGCAAAACGCACCATTCTTCTCGTTTTTGCTCTGCAAAGCAGCCTTTTCAAGGGTTGGCTTGGGTGACAAAATGTCTTGTGTAGGCGTGGGTTTGTCTCCCTCTCGCTCTCTCTCCCTAAGATGTGTCCGGCATAGGCCAGGGTGCCACTCGAGGCCCAAACCAATTCTGGTTATCGCTTCTCGGCCTTTTGGCTAAGATCAAGTGTAGTCCCTTCATTGGGTTTGCCTTGGTCTTGGCTGGGAGGGGCCCGGGCTTGCACAACCGCTGGCCTCGGGGATTGTTGCGCCTTTTGGTGCTTACGTCCCCTTGTGGCTGGTGGTTCCTGGGCTCGGGAGGCGATCACCCAGGCACTGCGCTTTTGTGTGGTGGCCTGCTGGCCTTCGGGGCTACCTTGATTCTGAAAATTGCGGATGAAATCTCATCTGTTCTTATCAGTTTAATATCTGATACGTCCCCTATCTGGGGACCATATATTAAATGGATTTTTAGAACAGGGAGATGGAAAAAGAGCTTGCTCTGTCCACTCCACGCATTGACCTGGTATTGCAGTACCTCCAGGAACGGTGCACCCCTTCTTAACCCAGTTTCCAAAAGCAGAACTCGATTCACCTGATTCATATTAGCCCGATTAGCGAATTGAAATGAATTTTTATCTAACACACTTTTTACTTGCTTTATTCATCCAAATAGCAAACTCATCACCACTCAACTTCACCAACTCTGCTATGTCCCGTGCAGTATCTTGTTGTCAGTCTAATCTAGATCATGTGTAATTGAATGGAATAGATCCCTTTTGGACAAAGTGGAGTCAGATGCTGCAGTGACCACAGGTGTGAGAGGATCTACAATTGGCATCTGGTGTTATCTCTCTGCTTCCACTCCAAATAAAGTTACCTGTTGTTACCTGAACGTCAAATACTAAGAATGGGCGGCCTATGAAAGAATTAGTACTTTCATTAAGTATACTAAACCGGCTAATTGGGAATAGACAAACTGTAAAAAGCCCTCTGAGAAAGCCCCTCTCTAACCTTTGTTAGTAAGCTTTTCTGTAGCCTGCCTGTTGATGTATTTTCGGTTTGAACAGTGCACAACATGAAGAGACGGAACACTGGCGGCTTGTCACAATGCCCCCCGATGACATCACAATAGCGCTGCTGCCTAGAAAACAAGCTGCGCAGAAGAAGTTGTTCTTTGGGTGGGAGGGTGGGCTAGTGGAAGGAGGGGGCAATCTCTTTTTTTCCCGGGTGGTAGGGGGATGACAGGAGAAGGGAAGCGGGTGGTGAGAAAGGTACAGAGGGCAGGGTTTGGGGGCTGGGAAGGAAAGGGAAAAGATTAGGGTTTGGGGATGATGAAAGGGCTTTCTACGGGTAAGGATGGCAAAGGGTGGCAGTGACGGAAAGTCAGGCAACCTGTCCTGTCCGTCTTTTTGTATCGTGAATTGGAAAGACTGCAAGGGGGAGGGGAGTTGCTTGCGCCCTAAAGGAGGAGTTATTCAGATTCATTGCAGTGGGCGGCGGCTGCAAAACGCACCATTCTTCTTGTTTTTGCTCTGCAAAGCAGCCTTTTCAAGGGTTGGCTTGGGTGACAAAATGTCTTGTGTAGGCGTGGGTTTGTCTCCCTCTCGCTCTCTCTCCCTAAGATGTGTCCGGCATAGGCCAGGGTGCCACTCGAGGCCCAAACCAATTCTGGTTATCGCTTCTCGGCCTTTTGGCTAAGATCAAGTGTAGTATCTGTTCTTATCAGTTTAATATCTGATACATCCCCTATCTGGGGACCATATATTAAATGGATTTTTAGAACAGGGAGATGGAAAAAGAGCTTGCTCTGTCCACTCCACGCATTGACCTGGTATTGCAGTACCTCCAGGAACGGTGCACCCCTTCTTAACCCAGTTTCCAAAAGCAGAACTCGATTCACCTGATTCATATTAGCCCGATTAGCGAATTGAAATGAATTTTTATCTAACACACTTTTTACTTGCTTTATTCATCCAAATAGCAAACTCATCACCACTCAACTTCACCAACTCTGCTATGTCCCGTGCAGTATCTTGTTGTCAGTCTAATCTAGATCATGTGTAATTGAATGGAATAGATCCCTTTTGGACAAAGTGGAGTCAGATGCTGCAGTGACCACAGGTGTGAGAGGATCTACAATTGGCATCTGGTGTTATCTCTCTGCTTCCACTCCAAATAAAGTTACCTGTTGTTACCTGAACGTCAAATACTAAGAATGGGCGGCCTATGAAAGAATTAGTACTTTCATTAAGTATACTAAACCGGCTAATTGGGAATAGACAAACTGTAAAAAGCCCTCTGAGAAAGCCCCTCTCTAACCTTTGTTAGTAAGCTTTTCTGTAGCCTGCCTGTTGATGTATTTTCGGTTTGAACAGTGCACAACATGAAGAGACGGAACACTGGCGGCTTGTCACAATGCCCCCCGATGACATCACAATAGCGCTGCTGCCTAGAAAACAAGCTGCGCAGAAGAAGTTGTTCTTTGGGTGGGAGGGTGGGCTAGTGGAAGGAGGGGGCAATCTCTTTTTTTCCCGGGTGGTAGGGGGATGACAGGAGAAGGGAAGCGGGTGGTGAGAAAGGTACAGAGGGCAGGGTTTGGGGGCTGGGAAGGAAAGGGAAAAGATTAGGGTTTGGGGATGATGAAAGGGCTTTCTACGGGTAAGGATGGCAAAGGGTGGCAGTGACGGAAAGTCAGGCAACCTGTCCTGTCCGTCTTTTTGTATCGTGAATTGGAAAGACTGCAAGGGGGAGGGGAGTTGCTTGCGCCCTAAAGGAGGAGTTATTCAGATTCATTGCAGTGGGCGGCGGCTGCAAAACGCACCATTCTTCTTGTTTTTGCTCTGCAAAGCAGCCTTTTCAAGGGTTGGCTTGGGTGACAAAATGTCTTGTGTAGGCGTGGGTTTGTCTCCCTCTCGCTCTCTCTCCCTAAGATGTGTCCGGCATAGGCCAGGGTGCCACTCGAGGCCCAAACCAATTCTGGTTATCGCTTCTCGGCCTTTTGGCTAAGATCAAGTGTAGTATCTGTTCTTATCAGTTTAATATCTGATACGTCCCCTATCTGGGGACCATATATTAAATGGATTTTTAGAACAGGGAGATGGAAAAAGAGCTTGCTCTGTCCACTCCACGCATTGACCTGGTATTGCAGTACCTCCAGGAACGGTGCACCCCTTCTTAACCCAGTTTCCAAAAGCAGAACTCGATTCACCTGATTCATATTAGCCCGATTAGCGAATTGAAATGAATTTTTATCTAACACACTTTTTACTTGCTTTATTCATCCAAATAGCAAACTCATCACCACTCAACTTCACCAACTCTGCTATGTCCCGTGCAGTATCTTGTTGTCAGTCTAATCTAGATCATGTGTAATTGAATGGAATAGATCCCTTTTGGACAAAGTGGAGTCAGATGCTGCAGTGACCACAGGTGTGAGAGGATCTACAATTGGCATCTGGTGTTATCTCTCTGCTTCCACTCCAAATAAAGTTACCTGTTGTTACCTGAACGTCAAATACTAAGAATGGGCGGCCTATGAAAGAATTAGTACTTTCATTAAGTATACTAAACCGGCTAATTGGGAATAGACAAACTGTAAAAAGCCCTCTGAGAAAGCCCCTCTCTAACCTTTGTTAGTAAGCTTTTCTGTAGCCTGCCTGTTGATGTATTTTCGGTTTGAACAGTGCACAACATGAAGAGACGGAACACTGGCGGCTTGTCACAATGCCCCCCGATGACATCACAATAGCGCTGCTGCCTAGAAAACAAGCTGCGCAGAAGAAGTTGTTCTTTGGGTGGGAGGGTGGGCTAGTGGAAGGAGGGGGCAATCTCTTTTTTTCCCGGGTGGTAGGGGGATGACAGGAGAAGGGAAGCGGGTGGTGAGAAAGGTACAGAGGGCAGGGTTTGGGGGCTGGGAAGGAAAGGGAAAAGATTAGGGTTTGGGGATGATGAAAGGGCTTTCTACGGGTAAGGATGGCAAAGGGTGGCAGTGACGGAAAGTCAGGCAACCTGTCCTGTCCGTCTTTTTGTATCGTGAATTGGAAAGACTGCAAGGGGGAGGGGAGTTGCTTGCGCCCTAAAGGAGGAGTTATTCAGATTTATTGCAGTGGGCGGCGGCTGCAAAACGCACCATTCTTCTTGTTTTTGCTCTGCAAAGCAGCCTTTTCAAGGGTTGGCTTGGGTGACAAAATGTCTTGTGTAGGCGTGGGTTTGTCTCCCTCTCGCTCTCTCTCCCTAAGATGTGTCCGGCATAGGCCAGGGTGCCACTCGAGGCCCAAACCAATTCTGGTTATCGCTTCTCGGCCTTTTGGCTAAGATCAAGTGTAGTCCCTTCATTGGGTTTGCCTTGGTCTTGGCTGTGAGGGGCCCGGGCTTGCACAACCGCCGGCCTTGGGGATTGTTGCGCCTTTTGGTGCTTACGTCCCCTTATGGCTGGTGGTTCCTGGGCTCGGGAGGCGATCACCTGCGGCACTGCGCTTTTGTGTGGTGGCCGATGACCGTTTTCTGAAATTTGCGGATGAAATCTCATCTGTTCTTATCAGTTTAATATCTGATACGTCCCCTATCTGGGGACCATATATTAAATGGATTTTTAGAACAGGGAGATGGAAAAAGAGCTTGCTCTGTCCACTCCACGCATTGACCTGGTATTGCAGTACCTCCAGGAACGGTGCACCCCTTCTTAACCCAGTTTCCAAAAGCAGAACTCGATTCACCTGATTCATATTAGCCCGATTAGCGAATTGAAATGAATTTTTATCTAACACACTTTTTACTTGCTTTATTCATCCAAATAGCAAACTCATCACCACTCAACTTCACCAACTCTGCTATGTCCCGTGCAGTATCTTGTTGTCAGTCTAATCTAGATCATGTGTAATTGAATGGAATAGATCCCTTTTGGACAAAGTGGAGTCAGATGCTGCAGTGACCACAGGTGTGAGAGGATCTACAATTGGCATCTGGTGTTATCTCTCTGCTTCCACTCCAAATAAAGTTACCTGTTGTTACCTGAACGTCAAATACTAAGAATGGGCGGCCTATGAAAGAATTAGTACTTTCATTAAGTATACTAAACCGGCTAATTGGGAATAGACAAACTGTAAAAAGCCCTCTGAGAAAGCCCCTCTCTAACCTTTGTTAGTAAGCTTTTCTGTAGCCTGCCTGTTGATGTATTTTCGGTTTGAACAGTGCACAACATGAAGAGACGGAACACTGGCGGCTTGTCACAATGCCCCCCGATGACATCACAATAGCGCTGCTGCCTAGAAAACAAGCTGCGCAGAAGAAGTTGTTCTTTGGGTGGGAGGGTGGGCTAGTGGAAGGAGGGGGCAATCTCTTTTTTTCCCGGGTGGTAGGGGGATGACAGGAGAAGGGAAGCGGGTGGTGAGAAAGGTACAGAGGGCAGGGTTTGGGGGCTGGGAAGGAAAGGGAAAAGATTAGGGTTTGGGGATGATGAAAGGGCTTTCTACGGGTAAGGATGGCAAAGGGTGGCAGTGACGGAAAGTCAGGCAACCTGTCCTGTCCGTCTTTTTGTATCGTGAATTGGAAAGACTGCAAGGGGGAGGGGAGTTGCTTGCGCCCTAAAGGAGGAGTTATTCAGATTCATTGCAGTGGGCGGCGGCTGCAAAACGCACCATTCTTCTTGTTTTTGCTCTGCAAAGCAGCCTTTTCAAGGGTTGGCTTGGGTGACAAAATGTCTTGTGTAGGCGTGGGTTTGTCTCCCTCTCGCTCTCTCTCCCTAAGATGTGTCCGGCATAGGCCAGGGTGCCACTAGAGGCCCAAACCAATTCTGGTTATCGCTTCTCGGCCTTTTGGCTAAGATCAAGTGTAGTATCTGTTCTTATCAGTTTAATATCTGATACGTCCCCTATCTGGGGACCATATATTAAATGGATTTTTAGAACAGGGAGATGGAAAAAGAGCTTGCTCTGTCCACTCCACGCATTGACCTGGTATTGCAGTACCTCCAGGAACGGTGCACCCCTTCTTAACCCAGTTTCCAAAAGCAGAACTCGATTCACCTGATTCATATTAGCCCGATTAGCGAATTGAAATGAATTTTTATCTAACACACTTTTTACTTGCTTTATTCATCCAAATAGCAAACTCATCACCACTCAACTTCACCAACTCTGCTATGTCCCGTGCAGTATCTTGTTGTCAGTCTAATCTAGATCATGTGTAATTGAATGGAATAGATCCCTTTTGGACAAAGTGGAGTCAGATGCTGCAGTGACCACAGGTGTGAGAGGATCTACAATTGGCATCTGGTGTTATCTCTCTGCTTCCACTCCAAATAAAGTTACCTGTTGTTACCTGAACGTCAAATACTAAGAATGGGCGGCCTATGAAAGAATTAGTACTTTCATTAAGTATACTAAACCGGCTAATTGGGAATAGACAAACTGTAAAAAGCCCTCTGAGAAAGCCCCTCTCTAACCTTTGTTAGTAAGCTTTTCTGTAGCCTGCCTGTTGATGTATTTTCGGTTTGAACAGTGCACAACATGAAGAGACGGAACACTGGCGGCTTGTCACAATGCCCCCCGATGACATCACAATAGCGCTGCTGCCTAGAAAACAAGCTGCGCAGAAGAAGTTGTTCTTTGGGTGGGAGGGTGGGCTAGTGGAAGGAGGGGGCAATCTCTTTTTTTCCCGGGTGGTAGGGGGATGACAGGAGAAGGGAAGCGGGTGGTGAGAAAGGTACAGAGGGCAGGGTTTGGGGGCTGGGAAGGAAAGGGAAAAGATTAGGGTTTGGGGATGATGAAAGGGCTTTCTACGGGTAAGGATGGCAAAGGGTGGCAGTGACGGAAAGTCAGGCAACCTGTCCTGTCCGTCTTTTTGTATCGTGAATTGGAAAGACTGCAAGGGGGAGGGGAGTTGCTTGCGCCCTAAAGGAGGAGTTATTCAGATTCATTGCAGTGGGCGGCGGCTGCAAAACGCACCATTCTTCTTGTTTTTGCTCTGCAAAGCAGCCTTTTCAAGGGTTGGCTTGGGTGACAAAATGTCTTGTGTAGGCGTGGGTTTGTCTCCCTCTCGCTCTCTCTCCCTAAGATGTGTCCGGCATAGGCCAGGGTGCCACTCGAGGCCCAAACCAATTCTGGTTATCGCTTCTCGGCCTTTTGGCTAAGATCAAGTGTAGTCCCTTCATTGGGTTTGCCTTGGTCTTGGCTGTGAGGGGCCCGGGCTTGCACAACCGCCGGCCTTGGGGATTGTTGCGCCTTTTGGTGCTTACGTCCCCTTATGGCTGGTGGTTCCTGGGCTCGGGAGGCGATCACCTGCGGCACTGCGCTTTTGTGTGGTGGCCGATGACCGTTTTCTGAAATTTGCGGATGAAATCTCATCTGTTCTTATCAGTTTAATATCTGATACGTCCCCTATCTGGGGACCATATATTAAATGGATTTTTAGAACAGGGAGATGGAAAAAGAGCTTGCTCTGTCCACTCCACGCATTGACCTGGTATTGCAGTACCTCCAGGAACGGTGCACCCCTTCTTAACCCAGTTTCCAAAAGCAGAACTCGATTCACCTGATTCATATTAGCCCGATTAGCGAATTGAAATGAATTTTTATCTAACACACTTTTTACTTGCTTTATTCATCCAAATAGCAAACTCATCACCACTCAACTTCACCAACTCTGCTATGTCCCGTGCAGTATCTTGTTGTCAGTCTAATCTAGATCATGTGTAATTGAATGGAATAGATCCCTTTTGGACAAAGTGGAGTCAGATGCTGCAGTGACCACAGGTGTGAGAGGATCTACAATTGGCATCTGGTGTTATCTCTCTGCTTCCACTCCAAATAAAGTTACCTGTTGTTACCTGAACGTCAAATACTAAGAATGGGCGGCCTATGAAAGAATTAGTACTTTCATTAAGTATACTAAACCGGCTAATTGGGAATAGACAAACTGTAAAAAGCCCTCTGAGAAAGCCCCTCTCTAACCTTTGTTAGTAAGCTTTTCTGTAGCCTGCCTGTTGATGTATTTTCGGTTTGAACAGTGCACAACATGAAGAGACGGAACACTGGCGGCTTGTCACAATGCCCCCCGATGACATCACAATAGCGCTGCTGCCTAGAAAACAAGCTGCGCAGAAGAAGTTGTTCTTTGGGTGGGAGGGTGGGCTAGTGGAAGGAGGGGGCAATCTCTTTTTTTCCCGGGTGGTAGGGGGATGACAGGAGAAGGGAAGCGGGTGGTGAGAAAGGTACAGAGGGCAGGGTTTGGGGGCTGGGAAGGAAAGGGAAAAGATTAGGGTTTGGGGATGATGAAAGGGCTTTCTACGGGTAAGGATGGCAAAGGGTGGCAGTGACGGAAAGTCAGGCAACCTGTCCTGTCCGTCTTTTTGTATCGTGAATTGGAAAGACTGCAAGGGGGAGGGGAGTTGCTTGCGCCCTAAAGGAGGAGTTATTCAGATTCATTGCAGTGGGCGGCGGCTGCAAAACGCACCATTCTTCTTGTTTTTGCTCTGCAAAGCAGCCTTTTCAAGGGTTGGCTTGGGTGACAAAATGTCTTGTGTAGGCGTGGGTTTGTCTCCCTCTCGCTCTCTCTCCCTAAGATGTGTCCGGCATAGGCCAGGGTGCCACTCGAGGCCCAAACCAATTCTGGTTATCGCTTCTCGGCCTTTTGGCTAAGATCAAGTGTAGTATTGTTCGAAAAGGTGGTTTAAGGCTCCGGCCACCTTAGTACAATGATGCAATGCACACTGGAAGGTTGCACTTGTTAGTACTTTGGGAGGATAGTATATCCATCTAGAGGAAACCATGGCCCTACCAGGATTGAGGCTATTAGACTGAGTAAGTGTGGGGGTTATGGTGCAATGTGCCCCAGGAATGGACACCCTGGAGGGAGTCTGAACTTGCTAGGTTGGGACCCTGGTAAGCCTCAGACTCTGTCGCACGCCGCGCCTTGCCTATTCATACTTTCCAAGCATATTGCCCTATCCTGGCCTTCTGGCTAAGAAGGGAAATTTTTATAATCCCGGTCGGAAGTCCGGTCAGCTTTGGGCTGAGAAACCAACACCCGGTTGGAGGTCCGGGTCAGCTTTGGCTGAGAAACCAACACCCGGTTGGAGGTCCGGTTAGCCTTGGGCTGAGAAACCAACACCCGGTTGGAGGTCCGGTCAGCCTTGGGCTGAGAAACCAACACCCGGTTGGAGGTCCGGTCAGCCTTGGGCTGAGAAACCAACACCGGTTGACGGTCCGGGCAGTCTCGGCTGCGAAACCAACGACTAGTAGCTCCCTACTCCACTTGGGTAAGATGCCTCGGTGGACGCTGGGAGCAACAACAAGGCTCAACCAGGCTTCGGCTTGGGGGAGCACCGAAGATCCCTGACCCTCGCTGTGGCCTTCTGGCTCGGAGGGACGGGGTTGATTTTTGGGGATCCTCTTCTCACGGAGGGGTCCACACGAATCCTAGCCTTTGCACTGTTTTTGGTGTGACTTCGGTCATGCATTTTTGCGGTGCTTTGGAAAGCTTCATTAAATCAAAAATCTGTTCTTATCAGTTTAATATCTGATACGTCCCCTATCTGGGGACCATATATTAAATGGATTTTTAGAACAGGGAGATGGAAAAAGAGCTTGCTCTGTCCACTCCACGCATTGACCTGGTATTGCAGTACCTCCAGGAACGGTGCACCCCTTCTTAACCCAGTTTCCAAAAGCAGAACTCGATTCACCTGATTCATATTAGCCCGATTAGCGAATTGAAATGAATTTTTATCTAACACACTTTTTACTTGCTTTATTCATCCAAATAGCAAACTCATCACCACTCAACTTCACCAACTCTGCTATGTCCCGTGCAGTATCTTGTTGTCAGTCTAATCTAGATCATGTGTAATTGAATGGAATAGATCCCTTTTGGACAAAGTGGAGTCAGATGCTGCAGTGACCACAGGTGTGAGAGGATCTACAATTGGCATCTGGTGTTATCTCTCTGCTTCCACTCCAAATAAAGTTACCTGTTGTTACCTGAACGTCAAATACTAAGAATGGGCGGCCTATGAAAGAATTAGTACTTTCATTAAGTATACTAAACCGGCTAATTGGGAATAGACAAACTGTAAAAAGCCCTCTGAGAAAGCCCCTCTCTAACCTTTGTTAGTAAGCTTTTCTGTAGCCTGCCTGTTGATGTATTTTCGGTTTGAACAGTGCACAACATGAAGAGACGGAACACTGGCGGCTTGTCACAATGCCCCCCGATGACATCACAATAGCGCTGCTGCCTAGAAAACAAGCTGCGCAGAAGAAGTTGTTCTTTGGGTGGGAGGGTGGGCTAGTGGAAGGAGGGGGCAATCTCTTTTTTTCCCGGGTGGTAGGGGGATGACAGGAGAAGGGAAGCGGGTGGTGAGAAAGGTACAGAGGGCAGGGTTTGGGGGCTGGGAAGGAAAGGGAAAAGATTAGGGTTTGGGGATGATGAAAGGGCTTTCTACGGGTAAGGATGGCAAAGGGTGGCAGTGACGGAAAGTCAGGCAACCTGTCCTGTCCGTCTTTTTGTATCGTGAATTGGAAAGACTGCAAGGGGGAGGGGAGTTGCTTGCGCCCTAAAGGAGGAGTTATTCAGATTCATTGCAGTGGGCGGCGGCTGCAAAACGCACCATTCTTCTTGTTTTTGCTCTGCAAAGCAGCCTTTTCAAGGGTTGGCTTGGGTGACAAAATGTCTTGTGTAGGCGTGGGTTTGTCTCCCTCTCGCTCTCTCTCCCTAAGATGTGTCCGGCATAGGCCAGGGTGCCACTCGAGGCCCAAACCAATTCTGGTTATCGCTTCTCGGCCTTTTGGCTAAGATCAAGTGTAGTATCTGTTCTTATCAGTTTAATATCTGATACGTCCCCTATCTGGGGACCATATATTAAATGGATTTTTAGAACAGGGAGATGGAAAAAGAGCTTGCTCTGTCCACTCCACGCATTGACCTGGTATTGCAGTACCTCCAGGAACGGTGCACCCCTTCTTAACCCAGTTTCCAAAAGCAGAACTCGATTCACCTGATTCATATTAGCCCGATTAGCGAATTGAAATGAATTTTTATCTAACACACTTTTTACTTGCTTTATTCATCCAAATAGCAAACTCATCACCACTCAACTTCACCAACTCTGCTATGTCCCGTGCAGTATCTTGTTGTCAGTCTAATCTAGATCATGTGTAATTGAATGGAATAGATCCCTTTTGGACAAAGTGGAGTCAGATGCTGCAGTGACCACAGGTGTGAGAGGATCTACAATTGGCATCTGGTGTTATCTCTCTGCTTCCACTCCAAATAAAGTTACCTGTTGTTACCTGAACGTCAAATACTAAGAATGGGCGGCCTATGAAAGAATTAGTACTTTCATTAAGTATACTAAACCGGCTAATTGGGAATAGACAAACTGTAAAAAGCCCTCTGAGAAAGCCCCTCTCTAACCTTTGTTAGTAAGCTTTTCTGTAGCCTGCCTGTTGATGTATTTTCGGTTTGAACAGTGCACAACATGAAGAGACGGAACACTGGCGGCTTGTCACAATGCCCCCCGATGACATCACAATAGCGCTGCTGCCTAGAAAACAAGCTGCGCAGAAGAAGTTGTTCTTTGGGTGGGAGGGTGGGCTAGTGGAAGGAGGGGGCAATCTCTTTTTTTCCCGGGTGGTAGGGGGATGACAGGAGAAGGGAAGCGGGTGGTGAGAAAGGTACAGAGGGCAGGGTTTGGGGGCTGGGAAGGAAAGGGAAAAGATTAGGGTTTGGGGATGATGAAAGGGCTTTCTACGGGTAAGGATGGCAAAGGGTGGCAGTGACGGAAAGTCAGGCAACCTGTCCTGTCCGTCTTTTTGTATCGTGAATTGGAAAGACTGCAAGGGGGAGGGGAGTTGCTTGCGCCCTAAAGGAGGAGTTATTCAGATTCATTGCAGTGGGCGGCGGCTGCAAAACGCACCATTCTTCTTGTTTTTGCTCTGCAAAGCAGCCTTTTCAAGGGTTGGCTTGGGTGACAAAATGTCTTGTGTAGGCGTGGGTTTGTCTCCCTCTCGCTCTCTCTCCCTAAGATGTGTCCGGCATAGGCCAGGGTGCCACTCGAGGCCCAAACCAATTCTGGTTATCGCTTCTCGGCCTTTTGGCTAAGATCAAGTGTAGTGTTGTTCGAAGAGGTGGTTTAAGCTCCAGGCCACCTTAGTACAATGATACAATGCACACTGGAAGGTTGCGCTTGCTAGTACTCTGGGTGGATAGTATATTCATCTAGAGGAAAACATGGCCCTACCAGGATCGAGGCTATTAGACTGAGTAAGGGTGGGGGGCTATGGTACAACGTGCCCCAGGACTGATGACCCTGGAGTGAGTCTGAGCTTGCTGGCTTGGGACCCCGGCAAGCCTTGGGCTCTGTAGCACACCGAACCTTGCCTTTTCATACTTTTTGAGCATATTACCCTATCCCGGCCTTCTGGCTAGGAAGGGAAATTTTTATAATCCCGGTCGGAGGTCTGGTCAGCTTTGGGCTGAGAAACTAACACCCGGTTGGAGGTCCGGGTCAGCTTCGGCTGAGAAACCAACACCCGGTTGGAGGTCTGGGTCAGCTTCGGCTGAGAAACCAACACCCGGTTGGAGGTCCGGTTAGCCTTGGGCTGAGAAACCAACACCGGTTGACGGTCCGGGCAGTTTCGGCTGCGAAACCAACAACTAGTAGCTCTCTACTCCACTTGGGTAAGATGCCTGGGTGGACGCTGGAAGCAACGACAAGGCTCAACCAGGCTTCGGCTTGGGGGAGCACCGAAGATCCCCGACCCTTGCTGTGGCCTTCTGGCTCGGAGGGACGGGGTTGATTTTTGGGGACCCTCTCCTCACGGTGGGGTCCACACGAATCCTAGCCTTTGCACTGTTTTTGGTGTGACTTCGGTCATGCATTTTTTGTGGTGCTTTGGAAAGCTTCATTAAATCAAAAATCTGTTCTTATCAGTTTAATATCTGATACGTCCCCTATCTGGGGACCATATATTAAATGGATTTTTAGAACAGGGAGATGGAAAAAGAGCTTGCTCTGTCCACTCCACGCATTGACCTGGTATTGCAGTACCTCCAGGAACGGTGCACCCCTTCTTAACCCAGTTTCCAAAAGCAGAACTCGATTCACCTGATTCATATTAGCCCGATTAGCGAATTGAAATGAATTTTTATCTAACACACTTTTTACTTGCTTTATTCATCCAAATAGCAAACTCATCACCACTCAACTTCACCAACTCTGCTATGTCCCGTGCAGTATCTTGTTGTCAGTCTAATCTAGATCATGTGTAATTGAATGGAATAGATCCCTTTTGGACAAAGTGGAGTCAGATGCTGCAGTGACCACAGGTGTGAGAGGATCTACAATTGGCATCTGGTGTTATCTCTCTGCTTCCACTCCAAATAAAGTTACCTGTTGTTACCTGAACGTCAAATACTAAGAATGGGCGGCCTATGAAAGAATTAGTACTTTCATTAAGTATACTAAACCGGCTAATTGGGAATAGACAAACTGTAAAAAGCCCTCTGAGAAAGCCCCTCTCTAACCTTTGTTAGTAAGCTTTTCTGTAGCCTGCCTGTTGATGTATTTTCGGTTTGAACAGTGCACAACATGAAGAGACGGAACACTGGCGGCTTGTCACAATGCCCCCCGATGACATCACAATAGCGCTGCTGCCTAGAAAACAAGCTGCGCAGAAGAAGTTGTTCTTTGGGTGGGAGGGTGGGCTAGTGGAAGGAGGGGGCAATCTCTTTTTTTCCCGGGTGGTAGGGGGATGACAGGAGAAGGGAAGCGGGTGGTGAGAAAGGTACAGAGGGCAGGGTTTGGGGGCTGGGAAGGAAAGGGAAAAGATTAGGGTTTGGGGATGATGAAAGGGCTTTCTACGGGTAAGGATGGCAAAGGGTGGCAGTGACGGAAAGTCAGGCAACCTGTCCTGTCCGTCTTTTTGTATCGTGAATTGGAAAGACTGCAAGGGGGAGGGGAGTTGCTTGCGCCCTAAAGGAGGAGTTATTCAGATTCATTGCAGTGGGCGGCGGCTGCAAAACGCACCATTCTTCTTGTTTTTGCTCTGCAAAGCAGCCTTTTCAAGGGTTGGCTTGGGTGACAAAATGTCTTGTGTAGGCGTGGGTTTGTCTCCCTCTCGCTCTCTCTCCCTAAGATGTGTCCGGCATAGGCCAGGGTGCCACTCGAGGCCCAAACCAATTCTGGTTATCGCTTCTCGGCCTTTTGGCTAAGATCAAGTGTAGTATCTGTTCTTATCAGTTTAATATCTGATACGTCCCCTATCTGGGGACCATATATTAAATGGATTTTTAGAACAGGGAGATGGAAAAAGAGCTTGCTCTGTCCACTCCACGCATTGACCTGGTATTGCAGTACCTCCAGGAACGGTGCACCCCTTCTTAACCCAGTTTCCAAAAGCAGAACTCGATTCACCTGATTCATATTAGCCCGATTAGCGAATTGAAATGAATTTTTATCTAACACACTTTTTACTTGCTTTATTCATCCAAATAGCAAACTCATCACCACTCAACTTCACCAACTCTGCTATGTCCCGTGCAGTATCTTGTTGTCAGTCTAATCTAGATCATGTGTAATTGAATGGAATAGATCCCTTTTGGACAAAGTGGAGTCAGATGCTGCAGTGACCACAGGTGTGAGAGGATCTACAATTGGCATCTGGTGTTATCTCTCTGCTTCCACTCCAAATAAAGTTACCTGTTGTTACCTGAACGTCAAATACTAAGAATGGGCGGCCTATGAAAGAATTAGTACTTTCATTAAGTATACTAAACCGGCTAATTGGGAATAGACAAACTGTAAAAAGCCCTCTGAGAAAGCCCCTCTCTAACCTTTGTTAGTAAGCTTTTCTGTAGCCTGCCTGTTGATGTATTTTCGGTTTGAACAGTGCACAACATGAAGAGACGGAACACTGGCGGCTTGTCACAATGCCCCCCGATGACATCACAATAGCGCTGCTGCCTAGAAAACAAGCTGCGCAGAAGAAGTTGTTCTTTGGGTGGGAGGGTGGGCTAGTGGAAGGAGGGGGCAATCTCTTTTTTTCCCGGGTGGTAGGGGGATGACAGGAGAAGGGAAGCGGGTGGTGAGAAAGGTACAGAGGGCAGGGTTTGGGGGCTGGGAAGGAAAGGGAAAAGATTAGGGTTTGGGGATGATGAAAGGGCTTTCTACGGGTAAGGATGGCAAAGGGTGGCAGTGACGGAAAGTCAGGCAACCTGTCCTGTCCGTCTTTTTGTATCGTGAATTGGAAAGACTGCAAGGGGGAGGGGAGTTGCTTGCGCCCTAAAGGAGGAGTTATTCAGATTCATTGCAGTGGGCGGCGGCTGCAAAACGCACCATTCTTCTTGTTTTTGCTCTGCAAAGCAGCCTTTTCAAGGGTTGGCTTGGGTGACAAAATGTCTTGTGTAGGCGTGGGTTTGTCTCCCTCTCGCTCTCTCTCCCTAAGATGTGTCCGGCATAGGCCAGGGTGCCACTCGAGGCCCAAACCAATTCTGGTTATCGCTTCTCGGCCTTTTGGCTAAGATCAAGTGTAGTATCTGTTCTTATCAGTTTAATATCTGATACGTCCCCTATCTGGGGACCATATATTAAATGGATTTTTAGAACAGGGAGATGGAAAAAGAGCTTGCTCTGTCCACTCCACGCATTGACCTGGTATTGCAGTACCTCCAGGAACGGTGCACCCCTTCTTAACCCAGTTTCCAAAAGCAGAACTCGATTCACCTGATTCATATTAGCCCGATTAGCGAATTGAAATGAATTTTTATCTAACACACTTTTTACTTGCTTTATTCATCCAAATAGCAAACTCATCACCACTCAACTTCACCAACTCTGCTATGTCCCGTGCAGTATCTTGTTGTCAGTCTAATCTAGATCATGTGTAATTGAATGGAATAGATCCCTTTTGGACAAAGTGGAGTCAGATGCTGCAGTGACCACAGGTGTGAGAGGATCTACAATTGGCATCTGGTGTTATCTCTCTGCTTCCACTCCAAATAAAGTTACCTGTTGTTACCTGAACGTCAAATACTAAGAATGGGCGGCCTATGAAAGAATTAGTACTTTCATTAAGTATACTAAACCGGCTAATTGGGAATAGACAAACTGTAAAAAGCCCTCTGAGAAAGCCCCTCTCTAACCTTTGTTAGTAAGCTTTTCTGTAGCCTGCCTGTTGATGTATTTTCGGTTTGAACAGTGCACAACATGAAGAGACGGAACACTGGCGGCTTGTCACAATGCCCCCCGATGACATCACAATAGCGCTGCTGCCTAGAAAACAAGCTGCGCAGAAGAAGTTGTTCTTTGGGTGGGAGGGTGGGCTAGTGGAAGGAGGGGGCAATCTCTTTTTTTCCCGGGTGGTAGGGGGATGACAGGAGAAGGGAAGCGGGTGGTGAGAAAGGTACAGAGGGCAGGGTTTGGGGGCTGGGAAGGAAAGGGAAAAGATTAGGGTTTGGGGATGATGAAAGGGCTTTCTACGGGTAAGGATGGCAAAGGGTGGCAGTGACGGAAAGTCAGGCAACCTGTCCTGTCCGTCTTTTTGTATCGTGAATTGGAAAGACTGCAAGGGGGAGGGGAGTTGCTTGCGCCCTAAAGGAGGAGTTATTCAGATTCATTGCAGTGGGCGGCGGCTGCAAAACGCACCATTCTTCTTGTTTTTGCTCTGCAAAGCAGCCTTTTCAAGGGTTGGCTTGGGTGACAAAATGTCTTGTGTAGGCGTGGGTTTGTCTCCCTCTCGCTCTCTCTCCCTAAGATGTGTCCGGCATAGGCCAGGGTGCCACTCGAGGCCCAAACCAATTCTGGTTATCGCTTCTCGGCCTTTTGGCTAAGATCAAGTGTAGTATCTGTTCTTATCAGTTTAATATCTGATACGTCCCCTATCTGGGGACCATATATTAAATGGATTTTTAGAACAGGGAGATGGAAAAAGAGCTTGCTCTGTCCACTCCACGCATTGACCTGGTATTGCAGTACCTCCAGGAACGGTGCACCCCTTCTTAACCCAGTTTCCAAAAGCAGAACTCGATTCACCTGATTCATATTAGCCCGATTAGCGAATTGAAATGAATTTTTATCTAACACACTTTTTACTTGCTTTATTCATCCAAATAGCAAACTCATCACCACTCAACTTCACCAACTCTGCTATGTCCCGTGCAGTATCTTGTTGTCAGTCTAATCTAGATCATGTGTAATTGAATGGAATAGATCCCTTTTGGACAAAGTGGAGTCAGATGCTGCAGTGACCACAGGTGTGAGAGGATCTACAATTGGCATCTGGTGTTATCTCTCTGCTTCCACTCCAAATAAAGTTACCTGTTGTTACCTGAACGTCAAATACTAAGAATGGGCGGCCTATGAAAGAATTAGTACTTTCATTAAGTATACTAAACCGGCTAATTGGGAATAGACAAACTGTAAAAAGCCCTCTGAGAAAGCCCCTCTCTAACCTTTGTTAGTAAGCTTTTCTGTAGCCTGCCTGTTGATGTATTTTCGGTTTGAACAGTGCACAACATGAAGAGACGGAACACTGGCGGCTTGTCACAATGCCCCCCGATGACATCACAATAGCGCTGCTGCCTAGAAAACAAGCTGCGCAGAAGAAGTTGTTCTTTGGGTGGGAGGGTGGGCTAGTGGAAGGAGGGGGCAATCTCTTTTTTTCCCGGGTGGTAGGGGGATGACAGGAGAAGGGAAGCGGGTGGTGAGAAAGGTACAGAGGGCAGGGTTTGGGGGCTGGGAAGGAAAGGGAAAAGATTAGGGTTTGGGGATGATGAAAGGGCTTTCTACGGGTAAGGATGGCAAAGGGTGGCAGTGACGGAAAGTCAGGCAACCTGTCCTGTCCGTCTTTTTGTATCGTGAATTGGAAAGACTGCAAGGGGGAGGGGAGTTGCTTGCGCCCTAAAGGAGGAGTTATTCAGATTCATTGCAGTGGGCGGCGGCTGCAAAACGCACCATTCTTCTTGTTTTTGCTCTGCAAAGCAGCCTTTTCAAGGGTTGGCTTGGGTGACAAAATGTCTTGTGTAGGCGTGGGTTTGTCTCCCTCTCGCTCTCTCTCCCTAAGATGTGTCCGGCATAGGCCAGGGTGCCACTCGAGGCCCAAACCAATTCTGGTTATCGCTTCTCGGCCTTTTGGCTAAGATCAAGTGTAGTCCCTTCATTGGGTTTGCCTTGGTCTTGGCTGTGAGGGGCCCGGGCTTGCACAACCGCCGGCCTTGGGGATTGTTGCGCCTTTTGGTGCTTACGTCCCCTTATGGCTGGTGGTTCCTGGGCTCGGGAGGCGATCACCTGTGGCACTGCGCTTTTGTGTGGTGGCCGATGACCGTTTTCTGAAATTTGCGGATGAAATCTCATCTGTTCTTATCAGTTTAATATCTGATACGTCCCCTATCTGGGGACCATATATTAAATGGATTTTTAGAACAGGGAGATGGAAAAAGAGCTTGCTCTGTCCACTCCACGCATTGACCTGGTATTGCAGTACCTCCAGGAACGGTGCACCCCTTCTTAACCCAGTTTCCAAAAGCAGAACTCGATTCACCTGATTCATATTAGCCCGATTAGCGAATTGAAATGAATTTTTATCTAACACACTTTTTACTTGCTTTATTCATCCAAATAGCAAACTCATCACCACTCAACTTCACCAACTCTGCTATGTCCCGTGCAGTATCTTGTTGTCAGTCTAATCTAGATCATGTGTAATTGAATGGAATAGATCCCTTTTGGACAAAGTGGAGTCAGATGCTGCAGTGACCACAGGTGTGAGAGGATCTACAATTGGCATCTGGTGTTATCTCTCTGCTTCCACTCCAAATAAAGTTACCTGTTGTTACCTGAACGTCAAATACTAAGAATGGGCGGCCTATGAAAGAATTAGTACTTTCATTAAGTATACTAAACCGGCTAATTGGGAATAGACAAACTGTAAAAAGCCCTCTGAGAAAGCCCCTCTCTAACCTTTGTTAGTAAGCTTTTCTGTAGCCTGCCTGTTGATGTATTTTCGGTTTGAACAGTGCACAACATGAAGAGACGGAACACTGGCGGCTTGTCACAATGCCCCCCGATGACATCACAATAGCGCTGCTGCCTAGAAAACAAGCTGCGCAGAAGAAGTTGTTCTTTGGGTGGGAGGGTGGGCTAGTGGAAGGAGGGGGCAATCTCTTTTTTTCCCGGGTGGTAGGGGGATGACAGGAGAAGGGAAGCGGGTGGTGAGAAAGGTACAGAGGGCAGGGTTTGGGGGCTGGGAAGGAAAGGGAAAAGATTAGGGTTTGGGGATGATGAAAGGGCTTTCTACGGGTAAGGATGGCAAAGGGTGGCAGTGACGGAAAGTCAGGCAACCTGTCCTGTCCGTCTTTTTGTATCGTGAATTGGAAAGACTGCAAGGGGGAGGGGAGTTGCTTGCGCCCTAAAGGAGGAGTTATTCAGATTCATTGCAGTGGGCGGCGGCTGCAAAACGCACCATTCTTCTTGTTTTTGCTCTGCAAAGCAGCCTTTTCAAGGGTTGGCTTGGGTGACAAAATGTCTTGTGTAGGCGTGGGTTTGTCTCCCTCTCGCTCTCTCTCCCTAAGATGTGTCCGGCATAGGCCAGGGTGCCACTCGAGGCCCAAACCAATTCTGGTTATCGCTTCTCGGCCTTTTGGCTAAGATCAAGTGTAGTATCTGTTCTTATCAGTTTAATATCTGATACGTCCCCTATCTGGGGACCATATATTAAATGGATTTTTAGAACAGGGAGATGGAAAAAGAGCTTGCTCTGTCCACTCCACGCATTGACCTGGTATTGCAGTACCTCCAGGAACGGTGCACCCCTTCTTAACCCAGTTTCCAAAAGCAGAACTCGATTCACCTGATTCATATTAGCCCGATTAGCGAATTGAAATGAATTTTTATCTAACACACTTTTTACTTGCTTTATTCATCCAAATAGCAAACTCATCACCACTCAACTTCACCAACTCTGCTATGTCCCGTGCAGTATCTTGTTGTCAGTCTAATCTAGATCATGTGTAATTGAATGGAATAGATCCCTTTTGGACAAAGTGGAGTCAGATGCTGCAGTGACCACAGGTGTGAGAGGATCTACAATTGGCATCTGGTGTTATCTCTCTGCTTCCACTCCAAATAAAGTTACCTGTTGTTACCTGAACGTCAAATACTAAGAATGGGCGGCCTATGAAAGAATTAGTACTTTCATTAAGTATACTAAACCGGCTAATTGGGAATAGACAAACTGTAAAAAGCCCTCTGAGAAAGCCCCTCTCTAACCTTTGTTAGTAAGCTTTTCTGTAGCCTGCCTGTTGATGTATTTTCGGTTTGAACAGTGCACAACATGAAGAGACGGAACACTGGCGGCTTGTCACAATGCCCCCCGATGACATCACAATAGCGCTGCTGCCTAGAAAACAAGCTGCGCAGAAGAAGTTGTTCTTTGGGTGGGAGGGTGGGCTAGTGGAAGGAGGGGGCAATCTCTTTTTTTCCCGGGTGGTAGGGGGATGACAGGAGAAGGGAAGCGGGTGGTGAGAAAGGTACAGAGGGCAGGGTTTGGGGGCTGGGAAGGAAAGGGAAAAGATTAGGGTTTGGGGATGATGAAAGGGCTTTCTACGGGTAAGGATGGCAAAGGGTGGCAGTGACGGAAAGTCAGGCAACCTGTCCTGTCCGTCTTTTTGTATCGTGAATTGGAAAGACTGCAAGGGGGAGGGGAGTTGCTTGCGCCCTAAAGGAGGAGTTATTCAGATTCATTGCAGTGGGCGGCGGCTGCAAAACGCACCATTCTTCTTGTTTTTGCTCTGCAAAGCAGCCTTTTCAAGGGTTGGCTTGGGTGACAAAATGTCTTGTGTAGGCGTGGGTTTGTCTCCCTCTCGCTCTCTCTCCCTAAGATGTGTCCGGCATAGGCCAGGGTGCCACTCGAGGCCCAAACCAATTCTGGTTATCGCTTCTCGGCCTTTTGGCTAAGATCAAGTGTAGTATCTGTTCTTATCAGTTTAATATCTGATACGTCCCCTATCTGGGGACCATATATTAAATGGATTTTTAGAACAGGGAGATGGAAAAAGAGCTTGCTCTGTCCACTCCACGCATTGACCTGGTATTGCAGTACCTCCAGGAACGGTGCACCCCTTCTTAACCCAGTTTCCAAAAGCAGAACTCGATTCACCTGATTCATATTAGCCCGATTAGCGAATTGAAATGAATTTTTATCTAACACACTTTTTACTTGCTTTATTCATCCAAATAGCAAACTCATCACCACTCAACTTCACCAACTCTGCTATGTCCCGTGCAGTATCTTGTTGTCAGTCTAATCTAGATCATGTGTAATTGAATGGAATAGATCCCTTTTGGACAAAGTGGAGTCAGATGCTGCAGTGACCACAGGTGTGAGAGGATCTACAATTGGCATCTGGTGTTATCTCTCTGCTTCCACTCCAAATAAAGTTACCTGTTGTTACCTGAACGTCAAATACTAAGAATGGGCGGCCTATGAAAGAATTAGTACTTTCATTAAGTATACTAAACCGGCTAATTGGGAATAGACAAACTGTAAAAAGCCCTCTGAGAAAGCCCCTCTCTAACCTTTGTTAGTAAGCTTTTCTGTAGCCTGCCTGTTGATGTATTTTCGGTTTGAACAGTGCACAACATGAAGAGACGGAACACTGGCGGCTTGTCACAATGCCCCCCGATGACATCACAATAGCGCTGCTGCCTAGAAAACAAGCTGCGCAGAAGAAGTTGTTCTTTGGGTGGGAGGGTGGGCTAGTGGAAGGAGGGGGCAATCTCTTTTTTTCCCGGGTGGTAGGGGGATGACAGGAGAAGGGAAGCGGGTGGTGAGAAAGGTACAGAGGGCAGGGTTTGGGGGCTGGGAAGGAAAGGGAAAAGATTAGGGTTTGGGGATGATGAAAGGGCTTTCTACGGGTAAGGATGGCAAAGGGTGGCAGTGACGGAAAGTCAGGCAACCTGTCCTGTCCGTCTTTTTGTATCGTGAATTGGAAAGACTGCAAGGGGGAGGGGAGTTGCTTGCGCCCTAAAGGAGGAGTTATTCAGATTCATTGCAGTGGGCGGCGGCTGCAAAACGCACCATTCTTCTTGTTTTTGCTCTGCAAAGCAGCCTTTTCAAGGGTTGGCTTGGGTGACAAAATGTCTTGTGTAGGCGTGGGTTTGTCTCCCTCTCGCTCTCTCTCCCTAAGATGTGTCCGGCATAGGCCAGGGTGCCACTCGAGGCCCAAACCAATTCTGGTTATCGCTTCTCGGCCTTTTGGCTAAGATCAAGTGTAGTATCTGTTCTTATCAGTTTAATATCTGATACGTCCCCTATCTGGGGACCATATATTAAATGGATTTTTAGAACAGGGAGATGGAAAAAGAGCTTGCTCTGTCCACTCCACGCATTGACCTGGTATTGCAGTACCTCCAGGAACGGTGCACCCCTTCTTAACCCAGTTTCCAAAAGCAGAACTCGATTCACCTGATTCATATTAGCCCGATTAGCGAATTGAAATGAATTTTTATCTAACACACTTTTTACTTGCTTTATTCATCCAAATAGCAAACTCATCACCACTCAACTTCACCAACTCTGCTATGTCCCGTGCAGTATCTTGTTGTCAGTCTAATCTAGATCATGTGTAATTGAATGGAATAGATCCCTTTTGGACAAAGTGGAGTCAGATGCTGCAGTGACCACAGGTGTGAGAGGATCTACAATTGGCATCTGGTGTTATCTCTCTGCTTCCACTCCAAATAAAGTTACCTGTTGTTACCTGAACGTCAAATACTAAGAATGGGCGGCCTATGAAAGAATTAGTACTTTCATTAAGTATACTAAACCGGCTAATTGGGAATAGACAAACTGTAAAAAGCCCTCTGAGAAAGCCCCTCTCTAACCTTTGTTAGTAAGCTTTTCTGTAGCCTGCCTGTTGATGTATTTTCGGTTTGAACAGTGCACAACATGAAGAGACGGAACACTGGCGGCTTGTCACAATGCCCCCCGATGACATCACAATAGCGCTGCTGCCTAGAAAACAAGCTGCGCAGAAGAAGTTGTTCTTTGGGTGGGAGGGTGGGCTAGTGGAAGGAGGGGGCAATCTCTTTTTTTCCCGGGTGGTAGGGGGATGACAGGAGAAGGGAAGCGGGTGGTGAGAAAGGTACAGAGGGCAGGGTTTGGGGGCTGGGAAGGAAAGGGAAAAGATTAGGGTTTGGGGATGATGAAAGGGCTTTCTACGGGTAAGGATGGCAAAGGGTGGCAGTGACGGAAAGTCAGGCAACCTGTCCTGTCCGTCTTTTTGTATCGTGAATTGGAAAGACTGCAAGGGGGAGGGGAGTTGCTTGCGCCCTAAAGGAGGAGTTATTCAGATTCATTGCAGTGGGCGGCGGCTGCAAAACGCACCATTCTTCTTGTTTTTGCTCTGCAAAGCAGCCTTTTCAAGGGTTGGCTTGGGTGACAAAATGTCTTGTGTAGGCGTGGGTTTGTCTCCCTCTCGCTCTCTCTCCCTAAGATGTGTCCGGCATAGGCCAGGGTGCCACTCGAGGCCCAAACCAATTCTGGTTATCGCTTCTCGGCCTTTTGGCTAAGATCAAGTGTAGTATCTGTTCTTATCAGTTTAATATCTGATACGTCCCCTATCTGGGGACCATATATTAAATGGATTTTTAGAACAGGGAGATGGAAAAAGAGCTTGCTCTGTCCACTCCACGCATTGACCTGGTATTGCAGTACCTCCAGGAACGGTGCACCCCTTCTTAACCCAGTTTCCAAAAGCAGAACTCGATTCACCTGATTCATATTAGCCCGATTAGCGAATTGAAATGAATTTTTATCTAACACACTTTTTACTTGCTTTATTCATCCAAATAGCAAACTCATCACCACTCAACTTCACCAACTCTGCTATGTCCCGTGCAGTATCTTGTTGTCAGTCTAATCTAGATCATGTGTAATTGAATGGAATAGATCCCTTTTGGACAAAGTGGAGTCAGATGCTGCAGTGACCACAGGTGTGAGAGGATCTACAATTGGCATCTGGTGTTATCTCTCTGCTTCCACTCCAAATAAAGTTACCTGTTGTTACCTGAACGTCAAATACTAAGAATGGGCGGCCTATGAAAGAATTAGTACTTTCATTAAGTATACTAAACCGGCTAATTGGGAATAGACAAACTGTAAAAAGCCCTCTGAGAAAGCCCCTCTCTAACCTTTGTTAGTAAGCTTTTCTGTAGCCTGCCTGTTGATGTATTTTCGGTTTGAACAGTGCACAACATGAAGAGACGGAACACTGGCGGCTTGTCACAATGCCCCCCGATGACATCACAATAGCGCTGCTGCCTAGAAAACAAGCTGCGCAGAAGAAGTTGTTCTTTGGGTGGGAGGGTGGGCTAGTGGAAGGAGGGGGCAATCTCTTTTTTTCCCGGGTGGTAGGGGGATGACAGGAGAAGGGAAGCGGGTGGTGAGAAAGGTACAGAGGGCAGGGTTTGGGGGCTGGGAAGGAAAGGGAAAAGATTAGGGTTTGGGGATGATGAAAGGGCTTTCTACGGGTAAGGATGGCAAAGGGTGGCAGTGACGGAAAGTCAGGCAACCTGTCCTGTCCGTCTTTTTGTATCGTGAATTGGAAAGACTGCAAGGGGGAGGGGAGTTGCTTGCGCCCTAAAGGAGGAGTTATTCAGATTCATTGCAGTGGGCGGCGGCTGCAAAACGCACCATTCTTCTTGTTTTTGCTCTGCAAAGCAGCCTTTTCAAGGGTTGGCTTGGGTGACAAAATGTCTTGTGTAGGCGTGGGTTTGTCTCCCTCTCGCTCTCTCTCCCTAAGATGTGTCCGGCATAGGCCAGGGTGCCACTCGAGGCCCAAACCAATTCTGGTTATCGCTTCTCGGCCTTTTGGCTAAGATCAAGTGTAGTATCTGTTCTTATCAGTTTAATATCTGATACGTCCCCTATCTGGGGACCATATATTAAATGGATTTTTAGAACAGGGAGATGGAAAAAGAGCTTGCTCTGTCCACTCCACGCATTGACCTGGTATTGCAGTACCTCCAGGAACGGTGCACCCCTTCTTAACCCAGTTTCCAAAAGCAGAACTCGATTCACCTGATTCATATTAGCCCGATTAGCGAATTGAAATGAATTTTTATCTAACACACTTTTTACTTGCTTTATTCATCCAAATAGCAAACTCATCACCACTCAACTTCACCAACTCTGCTATGTCCCGTGCAGTATCTTGTTGTCAGTCTAATCTAGATCATGTGTAATTGAATGGAATAGATCCCTTTTGGACAAAGTGGAGTCAGATGCTGCAGTGACCACAGGTGTGAGAGGATCTACAATTGGCATCTGGTGTTATCTCTCTGCTTCCACTCCAAATAAAGTTACCTGTTGTTACCTGAACGTCAAATACTAAGAATGGGCGGCCTATGAAAGAATTAGTACTTTCATTAAGTATACTAAACCGGCTAATTGGGAATAGACAAACTGTAAAAAGCCCTCTGAGAAAGCCCCTCTCTAACCTTTGTTAGTAAGCTTTTCTGTAGCCTGCCTGTTGATGTATTTTCGGTTTGAACAGTGCACAACATGAAGAGACGGAACACTGGCGGCTTGTCACAATGCCCCCCGATGACATCACAATAGCGCTGCTGCCTAGAAAACAAGCTGCGCAGAAGAAGTTGTTCTTTGGGTGGGAGGGTGGGCTAGTGGAAGGAGGGGGCAATCTCTTTTTTTCCCGGGTGGTAGGGGGATGACAGGAGAAGGGAAGCGGGTGGTGAGAAAGGTACAGAGGGCAGGGTTTGGGGGCTGGGAAGGAAAGGGAAAAGATTAGGGTTTGGGGATGATGAAAGGGCTTTCTACGGGTAAGGATGGCAAAGGGTGGCAGTGACGGAAAGTCAGGCAACCTGTCCTGTCCGTCTTTTTGTATCGTGAATTGGAAAGACTGCAAGGGGGAGGGGAGTTGCTTGCGCCCTAAAGGAGGAGTTATTCAGATTCATTGCAGTGGGCGGCGGCTGCAAAACGCACCATTCTTCTTGTTTTTGCTCTGCAAAGCAGCCTTTTCAAGGGTTGGCTTGGGTGACAAAATGTCTTGTGTAGGCGTGGGTTTGTCTCCCTCTCGCTCTCTCTCCCTAAGATGTGTCCGGCATAGGCCAGGGTGCCACTCGAGGCCCAAACCAATTCTGGTTATCGCTTCTCGGCCTTTTGGCTAAGATCAAGTGTAGTGTTGTTCGAAGAGGTGGTTTAAGCTCCAGGCCACCTTAGTACAATGATACAATGCACACTGGAAGGTTGCGCTTGCTAGTACTCTGGGTGGATAGTATATTCATCTAGAGGAAAACATGGCCCTACCAGGATCGAGGCTATTAGACTGAGTAAGGGTGGGGGGCTATGGTACAACGTGCCCCAGGACTGATGACCCGGGAGTGAGTCTGAGCTTGCTGGCTTGGGACCCCGGCAAGCCTTGGGCTCTGTAGCACACCGAACCTTGCCTTTTCATACTTTTTGAGCATATTACCCTATCCCGGCCTTCTGGCTAGGAAGGGAAATTTTTATAATCCCGGTCGGAGGTCTGGTCAGCTTTGGGCTGAGAAACTAACACCCGGTTGGAGGTCCGGGTCAGCTTCGGCTGAGAAACCAACACCCGGTTGGAGGTCTGGGTCAGCTTCGGCTGAGAAACCAACACCCGGTTGGAGGTCCGGTTAGCCTTGGGCTGAGAAACCAACACCGGTTGACGGTCCGGGCAGTTTCGGCTGCGAAACCAACAACTAGTAGCTCTCTACTCCACTTGGGTAAGATGCCTGGGTGGACGCTGGGAGCAACGACAAGGCTCAACCAGGCTTCGGCTTGGGGGAGCACCGAAGATCCCCGACCCTTGCTGTGGCCTTCTGGCTCGGAGGGACGGGGTTGATTTTTGGGGACCCTCTCCTCACGGTGGGGTCCACACGAATCCTAGCCTTTGCACTGTTTTTGGTGTGACTTCGGTCATGCATTTTTTGTGGTGCTTTGGAAAGCTTCATTAAATCAAAAATCTGTTCTTATCAGTTTAATATCTGATACGTCCCCTATCTGGGGACCATATATTAAATGGATTTTTAGAACAGGGAGATGGAAAAAGAGCTTGCTCTGTCCACTCCACGCATTGACCTGGTATTGCAGTACCTCCAGGAACGGTGCACCCCTTCTTAACCCAGTTTCCAAAAGCAGAACTCGATTCACCTGATTCATATTAGCCCGATTAGCGAATTGAAATGAATTTTTATCTAACACACTTTTTACTTGCTTTATTCATCCAAATAGCAAACTCATCACCACTCAACTTCACCAACTCTGCTATGTCCCGTGCAGTATCTTGTTGTCAGTCTAATCTAGATCATGTGTAATTGAATGGAATAGATCCCTTTTGGACAAAGTGGAGTCAGATGCTGCAGTGACCACAGGTGTGAGAGGATCTACAATTGGCATCTGGTGTTATCTCTCTGCTTCCACTCCAAATAAAGTTACCTGTTGTTACCTGAACGTCAAATACTAAGAATGGGCGGCCTATGAAAGAATTAGTACTTTCATTAAGTATACTAAACCGGCTAATTGGGAATAGACAAACTGTAAAAAGCCCTCTGAGAAAGCCCCTCTCTAACCTTTGTTAGTAAGCTTTTCTGTAGCCTGCCTGTTGATGTATTTTCGGTTTGAACAGTGCACAACATGAAGAGACGGAACACTGGCGGCTTGTCACAATGCCCCCCGATGACATCACAATAGCGCTGCTGCCTAGAAAACAAGCTGCGCAGAAGAAGTTGTTCTTTGGGTGGGAGGGTGGGCTAGTGGAAGGAGGGGGCAATCTCTTTTTTTCCCGGGTGGTAGGGGGATGACAGGAGAAGGGAAGCGGGTGGTGAGAAAGGTACAGAGGGCAGGGTTTGGGGGCTGGGAAGGAAAGGGAAAAGATTAGGGTTTGGGGATGATGAAAGGGCTTTCTACGGGTAAGGATGGCAAAGGGTGGCAGTGACGGAAAGTCAGGCAACCTGTCCTGTCCGTCTTTTTGTATCGTGAATTGGAAAGACTGCAAGGGGGAGGGGAGTTGCTTGCGCCCTAAAGGAGGAGTTATTCAGATTCATTGCAGTGGGCGGCGGCTGCAAAACGCACCATTCTTCTTGTTTTTGCTCTGCAAAGCAGCCTTTTCAAGGGTTGGCTTGGGTGACAAAATGTCTTGTGTAGGCGTGGGTTTGTCTCCCTCTCGCTCTCTCTCCCTAAGATGTGTCCGGCATAGGCCAGGGTGCCACTCGAGGCCCAAACCAATTCTGGTTATCGCTTCTCGGCCTTTTGGCTAAGATCAAGTGTAGTATCTGTTCTTATCAGTTTAATATCTGATACGTCCCCTATCTGGGGACCATATATTAAATGGATTTTTAGAACAGGGAGATGGAAAAAGAGCTTGCTCTGTCCACTCCACGCATTGACCTGGTATTGCAGTACCTCCAGGAACGGTGCACCCCTTCTTAACCCAGTTTCCAAAAGCAGAACTCGATTCACCTGATTCATATTAGCCCGATTAGCGAATTGAAATGAATTTTTATCTAACACACTTTTTACTTGCTTTATTCATCCAAATAGCAAACTCATCACCACTCAACTTCACCAACTCTGCTATGTCCCGTGCAGTATCTTGTTGTCAGTCTAATCTAGATCATGTGTAATTGAATGGAATAGATCCCTTTTGGACAAAGTGGAGTCAGATGCTGCAGTGACCACAGGTGTGAGAGGATCTACAATTGGCATCTGGTGTTATCTCTCTGCTTCCACTCCAAATAAAGTTACCTGTTGTTACCTGAACGTCAAATACTAAGAATGGGCGGCCTATGAAAGAATTAGTACTTTCATTAAGTATACTAAACCGGCTAATTGGGAATAGACAAACTGTAAAAAGCCCTCTGAGAAAGCCCCTCTCTAACCTTTGTTAGTAAGCTTTTCTGTAGCCTGCCTGTTGATGTATTTTCGGTTTGAACAGTGCACAACATGAAGAGACGGAACACTGGCGGCTTGTCACAATGCCCCCCGATGACATCACAATAGCGCTGCTGCCTAGAAAACAAGCTGCGCAGAAGAAGTTGTTCTTTGGGTGGGAGGGTGGGCTAGTGGAAGGAGGGGGCAATCTCTTTTTTTCCCGGGTGGTAGGGGGATGACAGGAGAAGGGAAGCGGGTGGTGAGAAAGGTACAGAGGGCAGGGTTTGGGGGCTGGGAAGGAAAGGGAAAAGATTAGGGTTTGGGGATGATGAAAGGGCTTTCTACGGGTAAGGATGGCAAAGGGTGGCAGTGACGGAAAGTCAGGCAACCTGTCCTGTCCGTCTTTTTGTATCGTGAATTGGAAAGACTGCAAGGGGGAGGGGAGTTGCTTGCGCCCTAAAGGAGGAGTTATTCAGATTCATTGCAGTGGGCGGCGGCTGCAAAACGCACCATTCTTCTTGTTTTTGCTCTGCAAAGCAGCCTTTTCAAGGGTTGGCTTGGGTGACAAAATGTCTTGTGTAGGCGTGGGTTTGTCTCCCTCTCGCTCTCTCTCCCTAAGATGTGTCCGGCATAGGCCAGGGTGCCACTCGAGGCCCAAACCAATTCTGGTTATCGCTTCTCGGCCTTTTGGCTAAGATCAAGTGTAGTCCCTTCATTGGGTTTGCCTTGGTCTTGGCTGGGAGGGTCCCGGGCTTGCACAACCGCCGGCCTCGGGGATTGTTGCGCCTTTTGGTGCTTACGTCCCCTTATGGCTGGTGGTTCCTGGGCTCGGGAGGCGATCACCTGCGGCACTGCGCTTTTGTGTGGTGGCCGATGACCGTTTTCTGAAATTTGCGGATGTAATCTCATCTGTGAGGCTCGGCAGATGCAATGCACACTGGAAGGTTGCGCTTGCTAGTACTCTTGATGTATAGTATATTCATCTAGAGGAAAACATGGCCCTACCAGGATCGAGGCTATTAGACTGAGTAAGTGTGGGGGCTATGGTGCAATGTGCCCCAGGACTGACGACCCTGGAGTGAGTCTGAGCTTGCTGGCTTGGGACCCCGGCGAGCCTTGGGCTCTGTAGCACACCGTACCTTGCCCTTTCATACTTTCTGAGCATATTGCTCTATCCCGGCCTTCTGGCTAGGAAGGGAAATTTTTATAATCATGGTCGGAGGTCCGTTCAGCTTTGGGCTGAGAAACCAACACCCGGTTGGAGGTCCGGGTCAGCTTCGGCTGAGAAACCAACACCCGGTTGGAGGTCTGGGTCAGCTTCGGCTGAGAAACCAACACCCGGTTGGAGGTCCGGGTCAGCTTCGGCTGAGAAACCAACACCCGTTTGGAGGTCCGGTTAGCCTTGGGCTGAGAAACCAACACCGGTTGACGGTCCGGGCAGTTTCGGCTGCGAAACCAACAACTAGTAGCTCTCTACTCCACTTGGGTAAGATGCCTGGGTGGACGCTGGGAGCAACGACAAGGCTCAACCAGGCTTCGGCTTGGGGGAGCACCGAAGATCCCTGACCCTTGCTGTGGCCTTCTGGCTCGGAGGGACGGGGTTGATTTTTGGGGACCCTCTCCTCACGGAGGGGTCCACACGAATCCTAGCCTTTGCACTGTTTTTGGTGTGACTTCGGTCATGCATTTTTTGCGGTGCTTTGGAAAGCTTCATTAAATCAAAAATCTGTTCTTATCAGTTTAATATCTGATACGTCCCCTATCTGGGGACCATATATTAAATGGATTTTTAGAACAGGGAGATGGAAAAAGAGCTTGCTCTGTCCACTCCACGCATTGACCTGGTATTGCAGTACCTCCAGGAACGGTGCACCCCTTCTTAACCCAGTTTCCAAAAGCAGAACTCGATTCACCTGATTCATATTAGCCCGATTAGCGAATTGAAATGAATTTTTATCTAACACACTTTTTACTTGCTTTATTCATCCAAATAGCAAACTCATCACCACTCAACTTCACCAACTCTGCTATGTCCCGTGCAGTATCTTGTTGTCAGTCTAATCTAGATCATGTGTAATTGAATGGAATAGATCCCTTTTGGACAAAGTGGAGTCAGATGCTGCAGTGACCACAGGTGTGAGAGGATCTACAATTGGCATCTGGTGTTATCTCTCTGCTTCCACTCCAAATAAAGTTACCTGTTGTTACCTGAACGTCAAATACTAAGAATGGGCGGCCTATGAAAGAATTAGTACTTTCATTAAGTATACTAAACCGGCTAATTGGGAATAGACAAACTGTAAAAAGCCCTCTGAGAAAGCCCCTCTCTAACCTTTGTTAGTAAGCTTTTCTGTAGCCTGCCTGTTGATGTATTTTCGGTTTGAACAGTGCACAACATGAAGAGACGGAACACTGGCGGCTTGTCACAATGCCCCCCGATGACATCACAATAGCGCTGCTGCCTAGAAAACAAGCTGCGCAGAAGAAGTTGTTCTTTGGGTGGGAGGGTGGGCTAGTGGAAGGAGGGGGCAATCTCTTTTTTTCCCGGGTGGTAGGGGGATGACAGGAGAAGGGAAGCGGGTGGTGAGAAAGGTACAGAGGGCAGGGTTTGGGGGCTGGGAAGGAAAGGGAAAAGATTAGGGTTTGGGGATGATGAAAGGGCTTTCTACGGGTAAGGATGGCAAAGGGTGGCAGTGACGGAAAGTCAGGCAACCTGTCCTGTCCGTCTTTTTGTATCGTGAATTGGAAAGACTGCAAGGGGGAGGGGAGTTGCTTGCGCCCTAAAGGAGGAGTTATTCAGATTCATTGCAGTGGGCGGCGGCTGCAAAACGCACCATTCTTCTTGTTTTTGCTCTGCAAAGCAGCCTTTTCAAGGGTTGGCTTGGGTGACAAAATGTCTTGTGTAGGCGTGGGTTTGTCTCCCTCTCGCTCTCTCTCCCTAAGATGTGTCCGGCATAGGCCAGGGTGCCACTCGAGGCCCAAACCAATTCTGGTTATCGCTTCTCGGCCTTTTGGCTAAGATCAAGTGTAGTATCTGTTCTTATCAGTTTAATATCTGATACGTCCCCTATCTGGGGACCATATATTAAATGGATTTTTAGAACAGGGAGATGGAAAAAGAGCTTGCTCTGTCCACTCCACGCATTGACCTGGTATTGCAGTACCTCCAGGAACGGTGCACCCCTTCTTAACCCAGTTTCCAAAAGCAGAACTCGATTCACCTGATTCATATTAGCCCGATTAGCGAATTGAAATGAATTTTTATCTAACACACTTTTTACTTGCTTTATTCATCCAAATAGCAAACTCATCACCACTCAACTTCACCAACTCTGCTATGTCCCGTGCAGTATCTTGTTGTCAGTCTAATCTAGATCATGTGTAATTGAATGGAATAGATCCCTTTTGGACAAAGTGGAGTCAGATGCTGCAGTGACCACAGGTGTGAGAGGATCTACAATTGGCATCTGGTGTTATCTCTCTGCTTCCACTCCAAATAAAGTTACCTGTTGTTACCTGAACGTCAAATACTAAGAATGGGCGGCCTATGAAAGAATTAGTACTTTCATTAAGTATACTAAACCGGCTAATTGGGAATAGACAAACTGTAAAAAGCCCTCTGAGAAAGCCCCTCTCTAACCTTTGTTAGTAAGCTTTTCTGTAGCCTGCCTGTTGATGTATTTTCGGTTTGAACAGTGCACAACATGAAGAGACGGAACACTGGCGGCTTGTCACAATGCCCCCCGATGACATCACAATAGCGCTGCTGCCTAGAAAACAAGCTGCGCAGAAGAAGTTGTTCTTTGGGTGGGAGGGTGGGCTAGTGGAAGGAGGGGGCAATCTCTTTTTTTCCCGGGTGGTAGGGGGATGACAGGAGAAGGGAAGCGGGTGGTGAGAAAGGTACAGAGGGCAGGGTTTGGGGGCTGGGAAGGAAAGGGAAAAGATTAGGGTTTGGGGATGATGAAAGGGCTTTCTACGGGTAAGGATGGCAAAGGGTGGCAGTGACGGAAAGTCAGGCAACCTGTCCTGTCCGTCTTTTTGTATCGTGAATTGGAAAGACTGCAAGGGGGAGGGGAGTTGCTTGCGCCCTAAAGGAGGAGTTATTCAGATTCATTGCAGTGGGCGGCGGCTGCAAAACGCACCATTCTTCTTGTTTTTGCTCTGCAAAGCAGCCTTTTCAAGGGTTGGCTTGGGTGACAAAATGTCTTGTGTAGGCGTGGGTTTGTCTCCCTCTCGCTCTCTCTCCCTAAGATGTGTCCGGCATAGGCCAGGGTGCCACTCGAGGCCCAAACCAATTCTGGTTATCGCTTCTCGGCCTTTTGGCTAAGATCAAGTGTAGTATCTGTTCTTATCAGTTTAATATCTGATACGTCCCCTATCTGGGGACCATATATTAAATGGATTTTTAGAACAGGGAGATGGAAAAAGAGCTTGCTCTGTCCACTCCACGCATTGACCTGGTATTGCAGTACCTCCAGGAACGGTGCACCCCTTCTTAACCCAGTTTCCAAAAGCAGAACTCGATTCACCTGATTCATATTAGCCCGATTAGCGAATTGAAATGAATTTTTATCTAACACACTTTTTACTTGCTTTATTCATCCAAATAGCAAACTCATCACCACTCAACTTCACCAACTCTGCTATGTCCCGTGCAGTATCTTGTTGTCAGTCTAATCTAGATCATGTGTAATTGAATGGAATAGATCCCTTTTGGACAAAGTGGAGTCAGATGCTGCAGTGACCACAGGTGTGAGAGGATCTACAATTGGCATCTGGTGTTATCTCTCTGCTTCCACTCCAAATAAAGTTACCTGTTGTTACCTGAACGTCAAATACTAAGAATGGGCGGCCTATGAAAGAATTAGTACTTTCATTAAGTATACTAAACCGGCTAATTGGGAATAGACAAACTGTAAAAAGCCCTCTGAGAAAGCCCCTCTCTAACCTTTGTTAGTAAGCTTTTCTGTAGCCTGCCTGTTGATGTATTTTCGGTTTGAACAGTGCACAACATGAAGAGACGGAACACTGGCGGCTTGTCACAATGCCCCCCGATGACATCACAATAGCGCTGCTGCCTAGAAAACAAGCTGCGCAGAAGAAGTTGTTCTTTGGGTGGGAGGGTGGGCTAGTGGAAGGAGGGGGCAATCTCTTTTTTTCCCGGGTGGTAGGGGGATGACAGGAGAAGGGAAGCGGGTGGTGAGAAAGGTACAGAGGGCAGGGTTTGGGGGCTGGGAAGGAAAGGGAAAAGATTAGGGTTTGGGGATGATGAAAGGGCTTTCTACGGGTAAGGATGGCAAAGGGTGGCAGTGACGGAAAGTCAGGCAACCTGTCCTGTCCGTCTTTTTGTATCGTGAATTGGAAAGACTGCAAGGGGGAGGGGAGTTGCTTGCGCCCTAAAGGAGGAGTTATTCAGATTCATTGCAGTGGGCGGCGGCTGCAAAACGCACCATTCTTCTTGTTTTTGCTCTGCAAAGCAGCCTTTTCAAGGGTTGGCTTGGGTGACAAAATGTCTTGTGTAGGGGTGGGTTTGTCTCCCTCTCGCTCTCTCTCCCTAAGATGTGTCCGGCATAGGCCAGGGTGCCACTCGAGGCCCAAACCAATTCTGGTTATCGCTTCTCGGCCTTTTGGCTAAGATCAAGTGTAGTATCTGTTCTTATCAGTTTAATATCGGATACGTCCCCTATCTGGGGACCATATATTAAATGGATTTTTAGAACAGGGAGATGGAAAAAGAGCTTGCTCTGTCCACTCCACGCATTGACCTGGTATTGCAGTACCTCCAGGAACGGTGCACCCCTTCTTAACCCAGTTTCCAAAAGCAGAACTCGATTCACCTGATTCATATTAGCCCGATTAGCGAATTGAAATGAATTTTTATCTAACACACTTTTTACTTGCTTTATTCATCCAAATAGCAAACTCATCACCACTCAACTTCACCAACTCTGCTATGTCCCGTGCAGTATCTTGTTGTCAGTCTAATCTAGATCATGTGTAATTGAATGGAATAGATCCCTTTTGGACAAAGTGGAGTCAGATGCTGCAGTGACCACAGGTGTGAGAGGATCTACAATTGGCATCTGGTGTTATCTCTCTGCTTCCACTCCAAATAAAGTTACCTGTTGTTACCTGAACGTCAAATACTAAGAATGGGCGGCCTATGAAAGAATTAGTACTTTCATTAAGTATACTAAACCGGCTAATTGGGAATAGACAAACTGTAAAAAGCCCTCTGAGAAAGCCCCTCTCTAACCTTTGTTAGTAAGCTTTTCTGTAGCCTGCCTGTTGATGTATTTTCGGTTTGAACAGTGCACAACATGAAGAGACGGAACACTGGCGGCTTGTCACAATGCCCCCCGATGACATCACAATAGCGCTGCTGCCTAGAAAACAAGCTGCGCAGAAGAAGTTGTTCTTTGGGTGGGAGGGTGGGCTAGTGGAAGGAGGGGGCAATCTCTTTTTTTCCCGGGTGGTAGGGGGATGACAGGAGAAGGGAAGCGGGTGGTGAGAAAGGTACAGAGGGCAGGGTTTGGGGGCTGGGAAGGAAAGGGAAAAGATTAGGGTTTGGGGATGATGAAAGGGCTTTCTACGGGTAAGGATGGCAAAGGGTGGCAGTGACGGAAAGTCAGGCAACCTGTCCTGTCCGTCTTTTTGTATCGTGAATTGGAAAGACTGCAAGGGGGAGGGGAGTTGCTTGCGCCCTAAAGGAGGAGTTATTCAGATTCATTGCAGTGGGCGGCGGCTGCAAAACGCACCATTCTTCTTGTTTTTGCTCTGCAAAGCAGCCTTTTCAAGGGTTGGCTTGGGTGACAAAATGTCTTGTGTAGGCGTGGGTTTGTCTCCCTCTCGCTCTCTCTCCCTAAGATGTGTCCGGCATAGGCCAGGGTGCCACTCGAGGCCCAAACCAATTCTGGTTATCGCTTCTCGGCCTTTTGGCTAAGATCAAGTGTAGTATCTGTTCTTATCAGTTTAATATCTGATACGTCCCCTATCTGGGGACCATATATTAAATGGATTTTTAGAACAGGGAGATGGAAAAAGAGCTTGCTCTGTCCACTCCACGCATTGACCTGGTATTGCAGTACCTCCAGGAACGGTGCACCCCTTCTTAACCCAGTTTCCAAAAGCAGAACTCGATTCACCTGATTCATATTAGCCCGATTAGCGAATTGAAATGAATTTTTATCTAACACACTTTTTACTTGCTTTATTCATCCAAATAGCAAACTCATCACCACTCAACTTCACCAACTCTGCTATGTCCCGTGCAGTATCTTGTTGTCAGTCTAATCTAGATCATGTGTAATTGAATGGAATAGATCCCTTTTGGACAAAGTGGAGTCAGATGCTGCAGTGACCACAGGTGTGAGAGGATCTACAATTGGCATCTGGTGTTATCTCTCTGCTTCCACTCCAAATAAAGTTACCTGTTGTTACCTGAACGTCAAATACTAAGAATGGGCGGCCTATGAAAGAATTAGTACTTTCATTAAGTATACTAAACCGGCTAATTGGGAATAGACAAACTGTAAAAAGCCCTCTGAGAAAGCCCCTCTCTAACCTTTGTTAGTAAGCTTTTCTGTAGCCTGCCTGTTGATGTATTTTCGGTTTGAACAGTGCACAACATGAAGAGACGGAACACTGGCGGCTTGTCACAATGCCCCCCGATGACATCACAATAGCGCTGCTGCCTAGAAAACAAGCTGCGCAGAAGAAGTTGTTCTTTGGGTGGGAGGGTGGGCTAGTGGAAGGAGGGGGCAATCTCTTTTTTTCCCGGGTGGTAGGGGGATGACAGGAGAAGGGAAGCGGGTGGTGAGAAAGGTACAGAGGGCAGGGTTTGGGGGCTGGGAAGGAAAGGGAAAAGATTAGGGTTTGGGGATGATGAAAGGGCTTTCTACGGGTAAGGATGGCAAAGGGTGGCAGTGACGGAAAGTCAGGCAACCTGTCCTGTCCGTCTTTTTGTATCGTGAATTGGAAAGACTGCAAGGGGGAGGGGAGTTGCTTGCGCCCTAAAGGAGGAGTTATTCAGATTCATTGCAGTGGGCGGCGGCTGCAAAACGCACCATTCTTCTTGTTTTTGCTCTGCAAAGCAGCCTTTTCAAGGGTTGGCTTGGGTGACAAAATGTCTTGTGTAGGCGTGGGTTTGTCTCCCTCTCGCTCTCTCTCCCTAAGATGTGTCCGGCATAGGCCAGGGTGCCACTCGAGGCCCAAACCAATTCTGGTTATCGCTTCTCGGCCTTTTGGCTAAGATCAAGTGTAGTATCTGTTCTTATCAGTTTAATATCTGATACGTCCCCTATCTGGGGACCATATATTAAATGGATTTTTAGAACAGGGAGATGGAAAAAGAGCTTGCTCTGTCCACTCCACGCATTGACCTGGTATTGCAGTACCTCCAGGAACGGTGCACCCCTTCTTAACCCAGTTTCCAAAAGCAGAACTCGATTCACCTGATTCATATTAGCCCGATTAGCGAATTGAAATGAATTTTTATCTAACACACTTTTTACTTGCTTTATTCATCCAAATAGCAAACTCATCACCACTCAACTTCACCAACTCTGCTATGTCCCGTGCAGTATCTTGTTGTCAGTCTAATCTAGATCATGTGTAATTGAATGGAATAGATCCCTTTTGGACAAAGTGGAGTCAGATGCTGCAGTGACCACAGGTGTGAGAGGATCTACAATTGGCATCTGGTGTTATCTCTCTGCTTCCACTCCAAATAAAGTTACCTGTTGTTACCTGAACGTCAAATACTAAGAATGGGCGGCCTATGAAAGAATTAGTACTTTCATTAAGTATACTAAACCGGCTAATTGGGAATAGACAAACTGTAAAAAGCCCTCTGAGAAAGCCCCTCTCTAACCTTTGTTAGTAAGCTTTTCTGTAGCCTGCCTGTTGATGTATTTTCGGTTTGAACAGTGCACAACATGAAGAGACGGAACACTGGCGGCTTGTCACAATGCCCCCCGATGACATCACAATAGCGCTGCTGCCTAGAAAACAAGCTGCGCAGAAGAAGTTGTTCTTTGGGTGGGAGGGTGGGCTAGTGGAAGGAGGGGGCAATCTCTTTTTTTCCCGGGTGGTAGGGGGATGACAGGAGAAGGGAAGCGGGTGGTGAGAAAGGTACAGAGGGCAGGGTTTGGGGGCTGGGAAGGAAAGGGAAAAGATTAGGGTTTGGGGATGATGAAAGGGCTTTCTACGGGTAAGGATAGCAAAGGGTGGCAGTGACGGAAAGTCAGGCAACCTGTCCTGTCCGTCTTTTTGTATCGTGAATTGGAAAGACTGCAAGGGGGAGGGGAGTTGCTTGCGCCCTAAAGGAGGAGTTATTCAGATTCATTGCAGTGGGCGGCGGCTGCAAAACGCACCATTCTTCTTGTTTTTGCTCTGCAAAGCAGCCTTTTCAAGGGTTGGCTTGGGTGACAAAATGTCTTGTGTAGGCGTGGGTTTGTCTCCCGCTCGCTCTCTCTCCCTAAGATGTGTCCGGCATAGGCCAGGGTGCCACTCGAGGCCCAAACCAATTCTGGTTATCGCTTCTCGGCCTTTTGGCTAAGATCAAGTGTAGTATCTGTTCTTATCAGTTTAATATCTGATACGTCCCCTATCTGGGGACCATATATTAAATGGATTTTTAGAACAGGGAGATGGAAAAAGAGCTTGCTCTGTCCACTCCACGCATTGACCTGGTATTGCAGTACCTCCAGGAACGGTGCACCCCTTCTTAACCCAGTTTCCAAAAGCAGAACTCGATTCACCTGATTCATATTAGCCCGATTAGCGAATTGAAATGAATTTTTATCTAACACACTTTTTACTTGCTTTATTCATCCAAATAGCAAACTCATCACCACTCAACTTCACCAACTCTGCTATGTCCCGTGCAGTATCTTGTTGTCAGTCTAATCTAGATCATGTGTAATTGAATGGAATAGATCCCTTTTGGACAAAGTGGAGTCAGATGCTGCAGTGACCACAGGTGTGAGAGGATCTACAATTGGCATCTGGTGTTATCTCTCTGCTTCCACTCCAAATAAAGTTACCTGTTGTTACCTGAACGTCAAATACTAAGAATGGGCGGCCTATGAAAGAATTAGTACTTTCATTAAGTATACTAAACCGGCTAATTGGGAATAGACAAACTGTAAAAAGCCCTCTGAGAAAGCCCCTCTCTAACCTTTGTTAGTAAGCTTTTCTGTAGCCTGCCTGTTGATGTATTTTCGGTTTGAACAGTGCACAACATGAAGAGACGGAACACTGGCGGCTTGTCACAATGCCCCCCGATGACATCACAATAGCGCTGCTGCCTAGAAAACAAGCTGCGCAGAAGAAGTTGTTCTTTGGGTGGGAGGGTGGGCTAGTGGAAGGAGGGGGCAATCTCTTTTTTTCCCGGGTGGTAGGGGGATGACAGGAGAAGGGAAGCGGGTGGTGAGAAAGGTACAGAGGGCAGGGTTTGGGGGCTGGGAAGGAAAGGGAAAAGATTAGGGTTTGGGGATGATGAAAGGGCTTTCTACGGGTAAGGATGGCAAAGGGTGGCAGTGACGGAAAGTCAGGCAACCTGTCCTGTCCGTCTTTTTGTATCGTGAATTGGAAACACTGCAAGGGGGAGGGGAGTTGCTTGCGCCCTAAAGGAGGAGTTATTCAGATTCATTGCAGTGGGCGGCGGCTGCAAAACGCACCATTCTTCTTGTTTTTGCTCTGCAAAGCAGCCTTTTCAAGGGTTGGCTTGGGTGACAAAATGTCTTGTGTAGGCGTGGGTTTGTCTCCCTCTCGCTCTCTCTCCCTAAGATGTGTCCGGCATAGGCCAGGGTGCCACTCGAGGCCCAAACCAATTCTGGTTATCGCTTCTCGGCCTTTTGGCTAAGATCAAGTGTAGTATCTGTTCTTATCAGTTTAATATCTGATACGTCCCCTATCTGGGGACCATATATTAAATGGATTTTTAGAACAGGGAGATGGAAAAAGAGCTTGCTCTGTCCACTCCACGCATTGACCTGGTATTGCAGTACCTCCAGGAACGGTGCACCCCTTCTTAACCCAGTTTCCAAAAGCAGAACTCGATTCACCTGATTCATATTAGCCCGATTAGCGAATTGAAATGAATTTTTATCTAACACACTTTTTACTTGCTTTATTCATCCAAATAGCAAACTCATCACCACTCAACTTCACCAACTCTGCTATGTCCCGTGCAGTATCTTGTTGTCAGTCTAATCTAGATCATGTGTAATTGAATGGAATAGATCCCTTTTGGACAAAGTGGAGTCAGATGCTGCAGTGACCACAGGTGTGAGAGGATCTACAATTGGCATCTGGTGTTATCTCTCTGCTTCCACTCCAAATAAAGTTACCTGTTGTTACCTGAACGTCAAATACTAAGAATGGGCGGCCTATGAAAGAATTAGTACTTTCATTAAGTATACTAAACCGGCTAATTGGGAATAGACAAACTGTAAAAAGCCCTCTGAGAAAGCCCCTCTCTAACCTTTGTTAGTAAGCTTTTCTGTAGCCTGCCTGTTGATGTATTTTCGGTTTGAACAGTGCACAACATGAAGAGACGGAACACTGGCGGCTTGTCACAATGCCCCCCGATGACATCACAATAGCGCTGCTGCCTAGAAAACAAGCTGCGCAGAAGAAGTTGTTCTTTGGGTGGGAGGGTGGGCTAGTGGAAGGAGGGGGCAATCTCTTTTTTTCCCGGGTGGTAGGGGGATGACAGGAGAAGGGAAGCGGGTGGTGAGAAAGGTACAGAGGGCAGGATTTGGGGGCTGGGAAGGAAAGGGAAAAGATTAGGGTTTGGGGATGATGAAAGGGCTTTCTACGGGTAAGGATGGCAAAGGGTGGCAGTGACGGAAAGTCAGGCAACCTGTCCTGTCCGTCTTTTTGTATCGTGAATTGGAAAGACTGCAAGGGGGAGGGGAGTTGCTTGCGCCCTAAAGGAGGAGTTATTCAGATTCATTGCAGTGGGCGGCGGCTGCAAAACGCACCATTCTTCTTGTTTTTGCTCTGCAAAGCAGCCTTTTCAAGGGTTGGCTTGGGTGACAAAATGTCTTGTGTAGGCGTGGGTTTGTCTCCCTCTCGCTCTCTCTCCCTAAGATGTGTCCGGCATAGGCCAGGGTGCCACTCGAGGCCCAAACCAATTCTGGTTATCGCTTCTCGGCCTTTTGGCTAAGATCAAGTGTAGTATCTGTGAGGCTCGGCAGATGCAATGCACACTGGAAGGTTGCGCTTGCTAGTACTCTTAATGTATAGTATATTCATCTAGACGAAAACATGGCCCTACCAGGATCGAGGCTATTAGACTGAGTAAGTGTGGGGGCTATGGTGCAATGTGCCCCAGGACTGACGACCCTGGAGTGAGTCTGAGCTTGCTGGCTTGGGACCCCGGCGAGCCTTGGGCTCTGTAGCACACCGTACCTTGCCCTTTCATACTTTCTGAGCATACTGCTCTATCCCGGCCTTCTGGCTAGGAAAGAAAATTTTTATAATCATGGTCGGAGGTCCGTTCAGCTTTGGGCTGAGAAACCAACACCCGGTTGGAGGTCCGGGTCAGCTTCGGCTGAGAAACCAACACCCGGTTGGAGGTCTGGGTCAGCTTCGGCTGAGAAACCAACACCCGGTTGGAGGTCCGGGTCAGCTTCGGCTGAGAAACCAACACCCGGTTGGAGGTCCGGTTAGCCTTGGGCTGAGAAACCAACACCGGTTGACGGTCCGGGCAGTTTCGGCTGCGAAACCAACAACTAGTAGCTCTCTACTCCACTTGGGTAAGATGCCTGGGTGGACGCTGGGAGCAACGACAAGGCTCAACCAGGCTTCGGCTTGGGGGAGCACCGAAGATCCCTGACCCTTGCTGTGGCCTTCTGGCTCGGAGGGACGGGGTTGATTTTTGGGGACCCTCTCCTCACGGAGGGGTCCACACGAATCCTAGCCTTTGCACTGTTTTTGGTGTGACTTCGGTCATGCATTTTTTGCGGTGCTTTGGAAAGCTTCATTAAATCAAAAATCTGTTCTTATCAGTTTAATATCTGATACGTCCCCTATCTGGGGACCATATATTAAATGGATTTTTAGAACAGGGAGATGGAAAAAGAGCTTGCTCTGTCCACTCCACGCATTGACCTGGTATTGCAGTACCTCCAGGAACGGTGCACCCCTTCTTAACCCAGTTTCCAAAAGCAGAACTCGATTCACCTGATTCATATTAGCCCGATTAGCGAATTGAAATGAATTTTTATCTAACACACTTTTTACTTGCTTTATTCATCCAAATAGCAAACTCATCACCACTCAACTTCACCAACTCTGCTATGTCCCGTGCAGTATCTTGTTGTCAGTCTAATCTAGATCATGTGTAATTGAATGGAATAGATCCCTTTTGGACAAAGTGGAGTCAGATGCTGCAGTGACCACAGGTGTGAGAGGATCTACAATTGGCATCTGGTGTTATCTCTCTGCTTCCACTCCAAATAAAGTTACCTGTTGTTACCTGAACGTCAAATACTAAGAATGGGCGGCCTATGAAAGAATTAGTACTTTCATTAAGTATACTAAACCGGCTAATTGGGAATAGACAAACTGTAAAAAGCCCTCTGAGAAAGCCCCTCTCTAACCTTTGTTAGTAAGCTTTTCTGTAGCCTGCCTGTTGATGTATTTTCGGTTTGAACAGTGCACAACATGAAGAGACGGAACACTGGCGGCTTGTCACAATGCCCCCCGATGACATCACAATAGCGCTGCTGCCTAGAAAACAAGCTGCGCAGAAGAAGTTGTTCTTTGGGTGGGAGGGTGGGCTAGTGGAAGGAGGGGGCAATCTCTTTTTTTCCCGGGTGGTAGGGGGATGACAGGAGAAGGGAAGCGGGTGGTGAGAAAGGTACAGAGGGCAGGGTTTGGGGGCTGGGAAGGAAAGGGAAAAGATTAGGGTTTGGGGATGATGAAAGGGCTTTCTACGGGTAAGGATGGCAAAGGGTGGCAGTGACGGAAAGTCAGGCAACCTGTCCTGTCCGTCTTTTTGTATCGTGAATTGGAAAGACTGCAAGGGGGAGGGGAGTTGCTTGCGCCCTAAAGGAGGAGTTATTCAGATTCATTGCAGTGGGCGGCGGCTGCAAAACGCACCATTCTTCTTGTTTTTGCTCTGCAAAGCAGCCTTTTCAAGGGTTGGCTTGGGTGACAAAATGTCTTGTGTAGGCGTGGGTTTGTCTCCCTCTCGCTCTCTCTCCCTAAGATGTGTCCGGCATAGGCCAGGGTGCCACTCGAGGCCCAAACCAATTCTGGTTATCGCTTCTCGGCCTTTTGGCTAAGATCAAGTGTAGTATCTGTTCTTATCAGTTTAATATCTGATACGTCCCCTATCTGGGGACCATATATTAAATGGATTTTTAGAACAGGGAGATGGAAAAAGAGCTTGCTCTGTCCACTCCACGCATTGACCTGGTATTGCAGTACCTCCAGGAACGGTGCACCCCTTCTTAACCCAGTTTCCAAAAGCAGAACTCGATTCACCTGATTCATATTAGCCCGATTAGCGAATTGAAATGAATTTTTATCTAACACACTTTTTACTTGCTTTATTCATCCAAATAGCAAACTCATCACCACTCAACTTCACCAACTCTGCTATGTCCCGTGCAGTATCTTGTTGTCAGTCTAATCTAGATCATGTGTAATTGAATGGAATAGATCCCTTTTGGACAAAGTGGAGTCAGATGCTGCAGTGACCACAGGTGTGAGAGGATCTACAATTGGCATCTGGTGTTATCTCTCTGCTTCCACTCCAAATAAAGTTACCTGTTGTTACCTGAACGTCAAATACTAAGAATGGGCGGCCTATGAAAGAATTAGTACTTTCATTAAGTATACTAAACCGGCTAATTGGGAATAGACAAACTGTAAAAAGCCCTCTGAGAAAGCCCCTCTCTAACCTTTGTTAGTAAGCTTTTCTGTAGCCTGCCTGTTGATGTATTTTCGGTTTGAACAGTGCACAACATGAAGAGACGGAACACTGGCGGCTTGTCACAATGCCCCCCGATGACATCACAATAGCGCTGCTGCCTAGAAAACAAGCTGCGCAGAAGAAGTTGTTCTTTGGGTGGGAGGGTGGGCTAGTGGAAGGAGGGGGCAATCTCTTTTTTTCCCGGGTGGTAGGGGGATGACAGGAGAAGGGAAGCGGGTGGTGAGAAAGGTACAGAGGGCAGGGTTTGGGGGCTGGGAAGGAAAGGGAAAAGATTAGGGTTTGGGGATGATGAAAGGGCTTTCTACGGGTAAGGATGGCAAAGGGTGGCAGTGACGGAAAGTCAGGCAACCTGTCCTGTCCGTCTTTTTGTATCGTGAATTGGAAAGACTGCAAGGGGGAGGGGAGTTGCTTGCGCCCTAAAGGAGGAGTTATTCAGATTCATTGCAGTGGGCGGCGGCTGCAAAACGCACCATTCTTCTTGTTTTTGCTCTGCAAAGCAGCCTTTTCAAGGGTTGGCTTGGGTGACAAAATGTCTTGTGTAGGCGTGGGTTTGTCTCCCTCTCGCTCTCTCTCCCTAAGATGTGTCCGGCATAGGCCAGGGTGCCACTCGAGGCCCAAACCAATTCTGGTTATCGCTTCTCGGCCTTTTGGCTAAGATCAAGTGTAGTATCTGTTCTTATCAGTTTAATATCTGATACGTCCCCTATCTGGGGACCATATATTAAATGGATTTTTAGAACAGGGAGATGGAAAAAGAGCTTGCTCTGTCCACTCCACGCATTGACCTGGTATTGCAGTACCTCCAGGAACGGTGCACCCCTTCTTAACCCAGTTTCCAAAAGCAGAACTCGATTCACCTGATTCATATTAGCCCGATTAGCGAATTGAAATGAATTTTTATCTAACACACTTTTTACTTGCTTTATTCATCCAAATAGCAAACTCATCACCACTCAACTTCACCAACTCTGCTATGTCCCGTGCAGTATCTTGTTGTCAGTCTAATCTAGATCATGTGTAATTGAATGGAATAGATCCCTTTTGGACAAAGTGGAGTCAGATGCTGCAGTGACCACAGGTGTGAGAGGATCTACAATTGGCATCTGGTGTTATCTCTCTGCTTCCACTCCAAATAAAGTTACCTGTTGTTACCTGAACGTCAAATACTAAGAAAGGGCGGCCTATGAAAGAATTAGTACTTTCATTAAGTATACTAAACCGGCTAATTGGGAATAGACAAACTGTAAAAAGCCCTCTGAGAAAGCCCCTCTCTAACCTTTGTTAGTAAGCTTTTCTGTAGCCTGCCTGTTGATGTATTTTCGGTTTGAACAGTGCACAACATGAAGAGACGGAACACTGGCGGCTTGTCACAATGCCCCCCGATGACATCACAATAGCGCTGCTGCCTAGAAAACAAGCTGCGCAGAAGAAGTTGTTCTTTGGGTGGGAGGGTGGGCTAGTGGAAGGAGGGGGCAATCTCTTTTTTTCCCGGGTGGTAGGGGGATGACAGGAGAAGGGAAGCGGGTGGTGAGAAAGGTACAGAGGGCAGGGTTTGGGGGCTGGGAAGGAAAGGGAAAAGATTAGGGTTTGGGGATGATGAAAGGGCTTTCTACGGGTAAGGATGGCAAAGGGTGGCAGTGACGGAAAGTCAGGCAACCTGTCCTGTCCGTCTTTTTGTATCGTGAATTGGAAAGACTGCAAGGGGGAGGGGAGTTGCTTGCGCCCTAAAGGAGGAGTTATTCAGATTCATTGCAGTGGGCGGCGGCTGCAAAACGCACCATTCTTCTTGTTTTTGCTCTGCAAAGCAGCCTTTTCAAGGGTTGGCTTGGGTGACAAAATGTCTTGTGTAGGCGTGGGTTTGTCTCCCTCTCGCTCTCTCTCCCTAAGATGTGTCCGGCATAGGCCAGGGTGCCACTCGAGGCCCAAACCAATTCTGGTTATCGCTTCTCGGCCTTTTGGCTAAGATCAAGTGTAGTATCTGTTCTTATCAGTTTAATATCTGATACGTCCCCTATCTGGGGACCATATATTAAATGGATTTTTAGAACAGGGAGATGGAAAAAGAGCTTGCTCTGTCCACTCCACGCATTGACCTGGTATTGCAGTACCTCCAGGAACGGTGCACCCCTTCTTAACCCAGTTTCCAAAAGCAGAACTCGATTCACCTGATTCATATTAGCCCGATTAGCGAATTGAAATGAATTTTTATCTAACACACTTTTTACTTGCTTTATTCATCCAAATAGCAAACTCATCACCACTCAACTTCACCAACTCTGCTATGTCCCGTGCAGTATCTTGTTGTCAGTCTAATCTAGATCATGTGTAATTGAATGGAATAGATCCCTTTTGGACAAAGTGGAGTCAGATGCTGCAGTGACCACAGGTGTGAGAGGATCTACAATTGGCATCTGGTGTTATCTCTCTGCTTCCACTCCAAATAAAGTTACCTGTTGTTACCTGAACGTCAAATACTAAGAATGGGCGGCCTATGAAAGAATTAGTACTTTCATTAAGTATACTAAACCGGCTAATTGGGAATAGACAAACTGTAAAAAGCCCTCTGAGAAAGCCCCTCTCTAACCTTTGTTAGTAAGCTTTTCTGTAGCCTGCCTGTTGATGTATTTTCGGTTTGAACAGTGCACAACATGAAGAGACGGAACACTGGCGGCTTGTCACAATGCCCCCCGATGACATCACAATAGCGCTGCTGCCTAGAAAACAAGCTGCGCAGAAGAAGTTGTTCTTTGGGTGGGAGGGTGGGCTAGTGGAAGGAGGGGGCAATCTCTTTTTTTCCCGGGTGGTAGGGGGATGACAGGAGAAGGGAAGCGGGTGGTGAGAAAGGTACAGAGGGCAGGGTTTGGGGGCTGGGAAGGAAAGGGAAAAGATTAGGGTTTGGGGATGATGAAAGGGCTTTCTACGGGTAAGGATGGCAAAGGGTGGCAGTGACGGAAAGTCAGGCAACCTGTCCTGTCCGTCTTTTTGTATCGTGAATTGGAAAGACTGCAAGGGGGAGGGGAGTTGCTTGCGCCCTAAAGGAGGAGTTATTCAGATTCATTGCAGTGGGCGGCGGCTGCAAAACGCACCATTCTTCTTGTTTTTGCTCTGCAAAGCAGCCTTTTCAAGGGTTGGCTTGGGTGACAAAATGTCTTGTGTAGGCGTGGGTTTGTCTCCCTCTCGCTCTCTCTCCCTAAGATGTGTCCGGCATAGGCCAGGGTGCCACTCGAGGCCCAAACCAATTCTGGTTATCGCTTCTCGGCCTTTTGGCTAAGATCAAGTGTAGTATCTGTTCTTATCAGTTTAATATCTGATACGTCCCCTATCTGGGGACCATATATTAAATGGATTTTTAGAACAGGGAGATGGAAAAAGAGCTTGCTCTGTCCACTCCACGCATTGACCTGGTATTGCAGTACCTCCAGGAACGGTGCACCCCTTCTTAACCCAGTTTCCAAAAGCAGAACTCGATTCACCTGATTCATATTAGCCCGATTAGCGAATTGAAATGAATTTTTATCTAACACACTTTTTACTTGCTTTATTCATCCAAATAGCAAACTCATCACCACTCAACTTCACCAACTCTGCTATGTCCCGTGCAGTATCTTGTTGTCAGTCTAATCTAGATCATGTGTAATTGAATGGAATAGATCCCTTTTGGACAAAGTGGAGTCAGATGCTGCAGTGACCACAGGTGTGAGAGGATCTACAATTGGCATCTGGTGTTATCTCTCTGCTTCCACTCCAAATAAAGTTACCTGTTGTTACCTGAACGTCAAATACTAAGAATGGGCGGCCTATGAAAGAATTAGTACTTTCATTAAGTATACTAAACCGGCTAATTGGGAATAGACAAACTGTAAAAAGCCCTCTGAGAAAGCCCCTCTCTAACCTTTGTTAGTAAGCTTTTCTGTAGCCTGCCTGTTGATGTATTTTCGGTTTGAACAGTGCACAACATGAAGAGACGGAACACTGGCGGCTTGTCACAATGCCCCCCGATGACATCACAATAGCGCTGCTGCCTAGAAAACAAGCTGCGCAGAAGAAGTTGTTCTTTGGGTGGGAGGGTGGGCTAGTGGAAGGAGGGGGCAATCTCTTTTTTTCCCGGGTGGTAGGGGGATGACAGGAGAAGGGAAGCGGGTGGTGAGAAAGGTACAGAGGGCAGGGTTTGGGGGCTGGGAAGGAAAGGGAAAAGATTAGGGTTTGGGGATGATGAAAGGGCTTTCTACGGGTAAGGATGGCAAAGGGTGGCAGTGACGGAAAGTCAGGCAACCTGTCCTGTCCGTCTTTTTGTATCGTGAATTGGAAAGACTGCAAGGGGGAGGGGAGTTGCTTGCGCCCTAAAGGAGGAGTTATTCAGATTCATTGCAGTGGGCGGCGGCTGCAAAACGCACCATTCTTCTTGTTTTTGCTCTGCAAAGCAGCCTTTTCAAGGGTTGGCTTGGGTGACAAAATGTCTTGTGTAGGCGTGGGTTTGTCTCCCTCTCGCTCTCTCTCCCTAAGATGTGTCCGGCATAGGCCAGGGTGCCACTCGAGGCCCAAACCAATTCTGGTTATCGCTTCTCGGCCTTTTGGCTAAGATCAAGTGTAGTATCTGTTCTTATCAGTTTAATATCTGATACGTCCCCTATCTGGGGACCATATATTAAATGGATTTTTAGAACAGGGAGATGGAAAAAGAGCTTGCTCTGTCCACTCCACGCATTGACCTGGTATTGCAGTACCTCCAGGAACGGTGCACCCCTTCTTAACCCAGTTTCCAAAAGCAGAACTCGATTCACCTGATTCATATTAGCCCGATTAGCGAATTGAAATGAATTTTTATCTAACACACTTTTTACTTGCTTTATTCATCCAAATAGCAAACTCATCACCACTCAACTTCACCAACTCTGCTATGTCCCGTGCAGTATCTTGTTGTCAGTCTAATCTAGATCATGTGTAATTGAATGGAATAGATCCCTTTTGGACAAAGTGGAGTCAGATGCTGCAGTGACCACAGGTGTGAGAGGATCTACAATTGGAATCTGGTGTTATCTCTCTGCTTCCACTCCAAATAAAGTTACCTGTTGTTACCTGAACGTCAAATACTAAGAATGGGCGGCCTATGAAAGAATTAGTACTTTCATTAAGTATACTAAACCGGCTAATTGGGAATAGACAAACTGTAAAAAGCCCTCTGAGAAAGCCCCTCTCTAACCTTTGTTAGTAAGCTTTTCTGTAGCCTGCCTGTTGATGTATTTTCGGTTTGAACAGTGCACAACATGAAGAGACGGAACACTGGCGGCTTGTCACAATGCCCCCCGATGACATCACAATAGCGCTGCTGCCTAGAAAACAAGCTGCGCAGAAGAAGTTGTTCTTTGGGTGGGAGGGTGGGCTAGTGGAAGGAGGGGGCAATCTCTTTTTTTCCCGGGTGGTAGGGGGATGACAGGAGAAGGGAAGCGGGTGGTGAGAAAGGTACAGAGGGCAGGGTTTGGGGGCTGGGAAGGAAAGGGAAAAGATTAGGGTTTGGGGATGATGAAAGGGCTTTCTACGGGTAAGGATGGCAAAGGGTGGCAGTGACGGAAAGTCAGGCAACCTGTCCTGTCCGTCTTTTTGTATCGTGAATTGGAAAGACTGCAAGGGGGAGGGGAGTTGCTTGCGCCCTAAAGGAGGAGTTATTCAGATTCATTGCAGTGGGCGGCGGCTGCAAAACGCACCATTCTTCTTGTTTTTGCTCTGCAAAGCAGCCTTTTCAAGGGTTGGCTTGGGTGACAAAATGTCTTGTGTAGGCGTGGGTTTGTCTCCCTCTCGCTCTCTCTCCCTAAGATGTGTCCGGCATAGGCCAGGGTGCCACTCGAGGCCCAAACCAATTCTGGTTATCGCTTCTCGGCCTTTTGGCTAAGATCAAGTGTAGTATCTGTTCTTATCAGTTTAATATCTGATACGTCCCCTATCTGGGGACCATATATTAAATGGATTTTTAGAACAGGGAGATGGAAAAAGAGCTTGCTCTGTCCACTCCACGCATTGACCTGGTATTGCAGTACCTCCAGGAACGGTGCACCCCTTCTTAACCCAGTTTCCAAAAGCAGAACTCGATTCACCTGATTCATATTAGCCCGATTAGCGAATTGAAATGAATTTTTATCTAACACACTTTTTACTTGCTTTATTCATCCAAATAGCAAACTCATCACCACTCAACTTCACCAACTCTGCTATGTCCCGTGCAGTATCTTGTTGTCAGTCTAATCTAGATCATGTGTAATTGAATGGAATAGATCCCTTTTGGACAAAGTGGAGTCAGATGCTGCAGTGACCACAGGTGTGAGAGGATCTACAATTGGCATCTGGTGTTATCTCTCTGCTTCCACTCCAAATAAAGTTACCTGTTGTTACCTGAACGTCAAATACTAAGAATGGGCGGCCTATGAAAGAATTAGTACTTTCATTAAGTATACTAAACCGGCTAATTGGGAATAGACAAACTGTAAAAAGCCCTCTGAGAAAGCCCCTCTCTAACCTTTGTTAGTAAGCTTTTCTGTAGCCTGCCTGTTGATGTATTTTCGGTTTGAACAGTGCACAACATGAAGAGACGGAACACTGGCGGCTTGTCACAATGCCCCCCGATGACATCACAATAGCGCTGCTGCCTAGAAAACAAGCTGCGCAGAAGAAGTTGTTCTTTGGGTGGGAGGGTGGGCTAGTGGAAGGAGGGGGCAATCTCTTTTTTTCCCGGGTGGTAGGGGGATGACAGGAGAAGGGAAGCGGGTGGTGAGAAAGGTACAGAGGGCAGGGTTTGGGGGCTGGGAAGGAAAGGGAAAAGATTAGGGTTTGGGGATGATGAAAGGGCTTTCTACGGGTAAGGATGGCAAAGGGTGGCAGTGACGGAAAGTCAGGCAACCTGTCCTGTCCGTCTTTTTGTATCGTGAATTGGAAAGACTGCAAGGGGGAGGGGAGTTGCTTGCGCCCTAAAGGAGGAGTTATTCAGATTCATTGCAGTGGGCGGTGGCTGCAAAACGCACCATTCTTCTTGTTTTTGCTCTGCAAAGCAGCCTTTTCAAGGGTTGGCTTGGGTGACAAAATGTCTTGTGTAGGCGTGGGTTTGTCTCCCTCTCGCTCTCTCTCCCTAAGATGTGTCCGGCATAGGCCAGGGTGCCACTCGAGGCCCAAACCAATTCTGGTTATCGCTTCTCGGCCTTTTGGCTAAGATCAAGTGTAGTTTGGGAGGGTACTACCTTGGTTGGTGCTGAAAGGTGCCAGGGTATTGCACAACTGCTGGCCTTGGGGGAGTGTGCATCGTAGGATGTCATAGCCCTCTTGTGACGGACAGTTACCTGGACAACGAGAGGCGGTCACTTTATTATTTTCAAACTCATCCTTCAAAAAAAAAAAAAAAAAAAAAAAAAAAAAAAATCTGTTCTTATCAGTTTAATATCTGATACGTCCCCTATCTGGGGACCATATATTAAATGGATTTTTAGAACAGGGAGATGGAAAAAGAGCTTGCTCTGTCCACTCCACGCATTGACCTGGTATTGCAGTACCTCCAGGAACGGTGCACCCCTTCTTAACCCAGTTTCCAAAAGCAGAACTCGATTCACCTGATTCATATTAGCCCGATTAGCGAATTGAAATGAATTTTTATCTAACACACTTTTTACTTGCTTTATTCATCCAAATAGCAAACTCATCACCACTCAACTTCACCAACTCTGCTATGTCCCGTGCAGTATCTTGTTGTCAGTCTAATCTAGATCATGTGTAATTGAATGGAATAGATCCCTTTTGGACAAAGTGGAGTCAGATGCTGCAGTGACCACAGGTGTGAGAGGATCTACAATTGGCATCTGGTGTTATCTCTCTGCTTCCACTCCAAATAAAGTTACCTGTTGTTACCTGAACGTCAAATACTAAGAATGGGCGGCCTATGAAAGAATTAGTACTTTCATTAAGTATACTAAACCGGCTAATTGGGAATAGACAAACTGTAAAAAGCCCTCTGAGAAAGCCCCTCTCTAACCTTTGTTAGTAAGCTTTTCTGTAGCCTGCCTGTTGATGTATTTTCGGTTTGAACAGTGCACAACATGAAGAGACGGAACACTGGCGGCTTGTCACAATGCCCCCCGATGACATCACAATAGCGCTGCTGCCTAGAAAACAATCTGCGCAGAAGAAGTTGTTCTTTGGGTGGGAGGGTGGGCTAGTGGAAGGAGGGGGCAATCTCTTTTTTTCCCGGGTGGTAGGGGGATGACAGGAGAAGGGAAGCGGGTGGTGAGAAAGGTACAGAGGGCAGGGTTTGGGGGCTGGGAAGGAAAGGGAAAAGATTAGGGTTTGGGGATGATGAAAGGGCTTTCTACGGGTAAGGATGGCAAAGGGTGGCAGTGACGGAAAGTCAGGCAACCTGTCCTGTCCGTCTTTTTGTATCGTGAATTGGAAAGACTGCAAGGGGGAGGGGAGTTGCTTGCGCCCTAAAGGAGGAGTTATTCAGATTCATTGCAGTGGGCGGTGGCTGCAAAACGCACCATTCTTCTTGTTTTTGCTCTGCAAAGCAGCCTTTTCAAGGGTTGGCTTGGGTGACAAAATGTCTTGTGTAGGCGTGGGTTTGTCTCCCTCTCGCTCTCTCTCCCTAAGATGTGTCCGGCATAGGCCAGGGTGCCACTCGAGGCCCAAACCAATTCTGGTTATCGCTTCTCGGCCTTTTGGCTAAGATCAAGTGTAGTTTGGGAGGGTACTACCTTGGTTGGTGCTGAAAGGTGCCAGGGTATTGCACAACTGCTGGCCTTGGGGGAGTGTGCATCGTAGGATGTCATAGCCCTCTTGTGACGGACAGTTACCTGGACAACGAGAGGCGGTCACTTTATTATTTTCAAACTCATCCTTCAAAAAAAAAAAAAAAAAAATCTGTTCTTATCAGTTTAATATCTGATACGTCCCCTATCTGGGGACCATATATTAAATGGATTTTTAGAACAGGGAGATGGAAAAAGAGCTTGCTCTGTCCACTCCACGCATTGACCTGGTATTGCAGTACCTCCAGGAACGGTGCACCCCTTCTTAACCCAGTTTCCAAAAGCAGAACTCGATTCACCTGATTCATATTAGCCCGATTAGCGAATTGAAATGAATTTTTATCTAACACACTTTTTACTTGCTTTATTCATCCAAATAGCAAACTCATCACCACTCAACTTCACCAACTCTGCTATGTCCCGTGCAGTATCTTGTTGTCAGTCTAATCTAGATCATGTGTAATTGAATGGAATAGATCCCTTTTGGACAAAGTGGAGTCAGATGCTGCAGTGACCACAGGTGTGAGAGGATCTACAATTGGCATCTGGTGTTATCTCTCTGCTTCCACTCCAAATAAAGTTACCTGTTGTTACCTGAACGTCAAATACTAAGAATGGGCGGCCTATGAAAGAATTAGTACTTTCATTAAGTATACTAAACCGGCTAATTGGGAATAGACAAACTGTAAAAAGCCCTCTGAGAAAGCCCCTCTCTAACCTTTGTTAGTAAGCTTTTCTGTAGCCTGCCTGTTGATGTATTTTCGGTTTGAACAGTGCACAACATGAAGAGACGGAACACTGGCGGCTTGTCACAATGCCCCCCGATGACATCACAATAGCGCTGCTGCCTAGAAAACAAGCTGCGCAGAAGAAGTTGTTCTTTGGGTGGGAGGGTGGGCTAGTGGAAGGAGGGGGCAATCTCTTTTTTTCCCGGGTGGTAGGGGGATGACAGGAGAAGGGAAGCGGGTGGTGAGAAAGGTACAGAGGGCAGGGTTTGGGGGCTGGGAAGGAAAGGGAAAAGATTAGGGTTTGGGGATGATGAAAGGGCTTTCTACGGGTAAGGATGGCAAAGGGTGGCAGTGACGGAAAGTCAGGCAACCTGTCCTGTCCGTCTTTTTGTATCGTGAATTGGAAAGACTGCAAGGGGGAGGGGAGTTGCTTGCGCCCTAAAGGAGGAGTTATTCAGATTCATTGCAGTGGGCGGCGGCTGCAAAACGCACCATTCTTCTTGTTTTTGCTCTGCAAAGCAGCCTTTTCAAGGGTTGGCTTGGGTGACAAAATGTCTTGTGTAGGCGTGGGTTTGTCTCCCTCTCGCTCTCTCTCCCTAAGATGTGTCCGGCATAGGCCAGGGTGCCACTCGAGGCCCAAACCAATTCTGGTTATCGCTTCTCGGCCTTTTGGCTAAGATCAAGTGTAGTATCTGTTCTTATCAGTTTAATATCTGATACGTCCCCTATCTGGGGACCATATATTAAATGGATTTTTAGAACAGGGAGATGGAAAAAGAGCTTGCTCTGTCCACTCCACGCATTGACCTGGTATTGCAGTACCTCCAGGAACGGTGCACCCCTTCTTAACCCAGTTTCCAAAAGCAGAACTCGATTCACCTGATTCATATTAGCCCGATTAGCGAATTGAAATGAATTTTTATCTAACACACTTTTTACTTGCTTTATTCATCCAAATAGCAAACTCATCACCACTCAACTTCACCAACTCTGCTATGTCCCGTGCAGTATCTTGTTGTCAGTCTAATCTAGATCATGTGTAATTGAATGGAATAGATCCCTTTTGGACAAAGTGGAGTCAGATGCTGCAGTGACCACAGGTGTGAGAGGATCTACAATTGGAATCTGGTGTTATCTCTCTGCTTCCACTCCAAATAAAGTTACCTGTTGTTACCTGAACGTCAAATACTAAGAATGGGCGGCCTATGAAAGAATTAGTACTTTCATTAAGTATACTAAACCGGCTAATTGGGAATAGACAAACTGTAAAAAGCCCTCTGAGAAAGCCCCTCTCTAACCTTTGATAGTAAGCTTTTCTGTAGCCTGCCTGTTGATGTATTTTCGGTTTGAACAGTGCACAACATGAAGAGACGGAACACTGGCGGCTTGTCACAATGCCCCCCGATGACATCACAATAGCGCTGCTGCCTAGAAAACAAGCTGCGCAGAAGAAGTTGTTCTTTGGGTGGGAGGGTGGGCTAGTGGAAGGAGGGGGCAATCTCTTTTTTTCCCGGGTGGTAGGGGGATGACAGGAGAAGGGAAGCGGGTGGTGAGAAAGGTACAGAGGGCAGGGTTTGGGGGCTGGGAAGGAAAGGGAAAAGATTAGGGTTTGGGGATGATGAAAGGGCTTTCTACGGGTAAGGATGGCAAAGGGTGGCAGTGACGGAAAGTCAGGCAACCTGTCCTGTCCGTCTTTTTGTATCGTGAATTGGAAAGACTGCAAGGGGGAGGGGAGTTGCTTGCGCCCTAAAGGAGGAGTTATTCAGATTCATTGCAGTGGGCGGCGGCTGCAAAACGCACCATTCTTCTTGTTTTTGCTCTGCAAAGCAGCCTTTTCAAGGGTTGGCTTGGGTGACAAAATGTCTTGTGTAGGCGTGGGTTTGTCTCCCTCTCGCTCTCTCTCCCTAAGATGTGTCCGGCATAGGCCAGGGTGCCACTCGAGGCCCAAACCAATTCTGGTTATCGCTTCTCGGCCTTTTGGCTAAGATCAAGTGTAGTATCTGTTCTTATCAGTTTAATATCTGATACGTCCCCTATCTGGGGACCATATATTAAATGGATTTTTAGAACAGGGAGATGGAAAAAGAGCTTGCTCTGTCCACTCCACGCATTGACCTGGTATTGCAGTACCTCCAGGAACGGTGCACCCCTTCTTAACCCAGTTTCCAAAAGCAGAACTCGATTCACCTGATTCATATTAGCCCGATTAGCGAATTGAAATGAATTTTTATCTAACACACTTTTTACTTGCTTTATTCATCCAAATAGCAAACTCATCACCACTCAACTTCACCAACTCTGCTATGTCCCGTGCAGTATCTTGTTGTCAGTCTAATCTAGATCATGTGTAATTGAATGGAATAGATCCCTTTTGGACAAAGTGGAGTCAGATGCTGCAGTGACCACAGGTGTGAGAGGATCTACAATTGGCATCTGGTGTTATCTCTCTGCTTCCACTCCAAATAAAGTTACCTGTTGTTACCTGAACGTCAAATACTAAGAATGGGCGGCCTATGAAAGAATTAGTACTTTCATTAAGTATACTAAACCGGCTAATTGGGAATAGACAAACTGTAAAAAGCCCTCTGAGAAAGCCCCTCTCTAACCTTTGTTAGTAAGCTTTTCTGTAGCCTGCCTGTTGATGTATTTTCGGTTTGAACAGTGCACAACATGAAGAGACGGAACACTGGCGGCTTGTCACAATGCCCCCCGATGACATCACAATAGCGCTGCTGCCTAGAAAACAAGCTGCGCAGAAGAAGTTGTTCTTTGGGTGGGAGGGTGGGCTAGTGGAAGGAGGGGGCAATCTCTTTTTTTCCTGGGTGGTAGGGGGATGACAGGAGAAGGGAAGCGGGTGGTGAGAAAGGTACAGAGGGCAGGGTTTGGGGGCTGGGAAGGAAAGGGAAAAGATTAGGGTTTGGGGATGATGAAAGGGCTTTCTACGGGTAAGGATGGCAAAGGGTGGCAGTGACGGAAAGTCAGGCAACCTGTCCTGTCCGTCTTTTTGTATCGTGAATTGGAAAGACTGCAAGGGGGAGGGGAGTTGCTTGCGCCCTAAAGGAGGAGTTATTCAGATTCATTGCAGTGGGCGGCGGCTGCAAAACGCACCATTCTTCTTGTTTTTGCTCTGCAAAGCAGCCTTTTCAAGGGTTGGCTTGGGTGACAAAATGTCTTGTGTAGGCGTGGGTTTGTCTCCCTCTCGCTCTCTCTCCCTAAGATGTGTCCGGCATAGGCCAGGGTGCCACTCGAGGCCCAAACCAATTCTGGTTATCGCTTCTCGGCCTTTTGGCTAAGATCAAGTGTAGTATCTGTTCTTATCAGTTTAATATCTGATACGTCCCCTATCTGGGGACCATATATTAAATGGATTTTTAGAACAGGGAGATGGAAAAAGAGCTTGCTCTGTCCACTCCACGCATTGACCTGGTATTGCAGTACCTCCAGGAACGGTGCACCCCTTCTTAACCCAGTTTCCAAAAGCAGAACTCGATTCACCTGATTCATATTAGCCCGATTAGCGAATTGAAATGAATTTTTATCTAACACACTTTTTACTTGCTTTATTCATCCAAATAGCAAACTCATCACCACTCAACTTCACCAACTCTGCTATGTCCCGTGCAGTATCTTGTTGTCAGTCTAATCTAGATCATGTGTAATTGAATGGAATAGATCCCTTTTGGACAAAGTGGAGTCAGATGCTGCAGTGACCACAGGTGTGAGAGGATCTACAATTGGCATCTGGTGTTATCTCTCTGCTTCCACTCCAAATAAAGTTACCTGTTGTTACCTGAACGTCAAATACTAAGAATGGGCGGCCTATGAAAGAATTAGTACTTTCATTAAGTATACTAAACCGGCTAATTGGGAATAGACAAACTGTAAAAAGCCCTCTGAGAAAGCCCCTCTCTAACCTTTGTTAGTAAGCTTTTCTGTAGCCTGCCTGTTGATGTATTTTCGGTTTGAACAGTGCACAACATGAAGAGACGGAACACTGGCGGCTTGTCACAATGCCCCCCGATGACATCACAATAGCGCTGCTGCCTAGAAAACAAGCTGCGCAGAAGAAGTTGTTCTTTGGGTGGGAGGGTGGGCTAGTGGAAGGAGGGGGCAATCTCTTTTTTTCCCGGGTGGTAGGGGGATGACAGGAGAAGGGAAGCGGGTGGTGAGAAAGGTACAGAGGGCAGGGTTTGGGGGCTGGGAAGGAAAGGGAAAAGATTAGGGTTTGGGGATGATGAAAGGGCTTTCTACGGGTAAGGATGGCAAAGGGTGGCAGTGACGGAAAGTCAGGCAACCTGTCCTGTCCGTCTTTTTGTATCGTGAATTGGAAAGACTGCAAGGGGGAGGGGAGTTGCTTGCGCCCTAAAGGAGGAGTTATTCAGATTCATTGCAGTGGGCGGCGGCTGCAAAACGCACCATTCTTCTTGTTTTTGCTCTGCAAAGCAGCCTTTTCAAGGGTTGGCTTGGGTGACAAAATGTCTTGTGTAGGCGTGGGTTTGTCTCCCTCTCGCTCTCTCTCCCTAAGATGTGTCCGGCATAGGCCAGGGTGCCACTCGAGGCCCAAACCAATTCTGGTTATCGCTTCTCGGCCTTTTGGCTAAGATCAAGTGTAGTATCTGTTCTTATCAGTTTAATATCTGATACGTCCCCTATCTGGGGACCATATATTAAATGGATTTTTAGAACAGGGAGATGGAAAAAGAGCTTGCTCTGTCCACTCCACGCATTGACCTGGTATTGCAGTACCTCCAGGAACGGTGCACCCCTTCTTAACCCAGTTTCCAAAAGCAGAACTCGATTCACCTGATTCATATTAGCCCGATTAGCGAATTGAAATGAATTTTTATCTAACACACTTTTTACTTGCTTTATTCATCCAAATAGCAAACTCATCACCACTCAACTTCACCAACTCTGCTATGTCCCGTGCAGTATCTTGTTGTCAGTCTAATCTAGATCATGTGTAATTGAATGGAATAGATCCCTTTTGGACAAAGTGGAGTCAGATGCTGCAGTGACCACAGGTGTGAGAGGATCTACAATTGGCATCTGGTGTTATCTCTCTGCTTCCACTCCAAATAAAGTTACCTGTTGTTACCTGAACGTCAAATACTAAGAATGGGCGGCCTATGAAAGAATTAGTACTTTCATTAAGTATACTAAACCGGCTAATTGGGAATAGACAAACTGTAAAAAGCCCTCTGAGAAAGCCCCTCTCTAACCTTTGTTAGTAAGCTTTTCTGTAGCCTGCCTGTTGATGTATTTTCGGTTTGAACAGTGCACAACATGAGGAGACGGAACACTGGCGGCTTGTCACAATGCCCCCCGATGACATCACAATAGCGCTGCTGCCTAGAAAACAAGCTGCGCAGAAGAAGTTGTTCTTTGGGTGGGAGGGTGGGCTAGTGGAAGGAGGGGGCAATCTCTTTTTTTCCCGGGTGGTAGGGGGATGACAGGAGAAGGGAAGCGGGTGGTGAGAAAGGTACAGAGGGCAGGGTTTGGGGGCTGGGAAGGAAAGGGAAAAGATTAGGGTTTGGGGATGATGAAAGGGCTTTCTACGGGTAAGGATGGCAAAGGGTGGCAGTGACGGAAAGTCAGGCAACCTGTCCTGTCCGTCTTTTTGTATCGTGAATTGGAAAGACTGCAAGGGGGAGGGGAGTTGCTTGCGCCCTAAAGGAGGAGTTATTCAGATTCATTGCAGTGGGCGGCGGCTGCAAAACGCACCATTCTTCTTGTTTTTGCTCTGCAAAGCAGCCTTTTCAAGGGTTGGCTTGGGTGACAAAATGTCTTGTGTAGGCGTGGGTTTGTCTCCCTCTCGCTCTCTCTCCCTAAGATGTGTCCGGCATAGGCCAGGGTGCCACTCGAGGCCCAAACCAATTCTGGTTATCGCTTCTCGGCCTTTTGGCTAAGATCAAGTGTAGTATCTGTTCTTATCAGTTTAATATCTGATACGTCCCCTATCTGGGGACCATATATTAAATGGATTTTTAGAACAGGGAGATGGAAAAAGAGCTTGCTCTGTCCACTCCACGCATTGACCTGGTATTGCAGTACCTCCAGGAACGGTGCACCCCTTCTTAACCCAGTTTCCAAAAGCAGAACTCGATTCACCTGATTCATATTAGCCCGATTAGCGAATTGAAATGAATTTTTATCTAACACACTTTTTACTTGCTTTATTCATCCAAATAGCAAACTCATCACCACTCAACTTCACCAACTCTGCTATGTCCCGTGCAGTATCTTGTTGTCAGTCTAATCTAGATCATGTGTAATTGAATGGAATAGATCCCTTTTGGACAAAGTGGAGTCAGATGCTGCAGTGACCACAGGTGTGAGAGGATCTACAATTGGCATCTGGTGTTATCTCTCTGCTTCCACTCCAAATAAAGTTACCTGTTGTTACCTGAACGTCAAATACTAAGAATGGGCGGCCTATGAAAGAATTAGTACTTTCATTAAGTATACTAAACCGGCTAATTGGGAATAGACAAACTGTAAAAAGCCCTCTGAGAAAGCCCCTCTCTAACCTTTGTTAGTAAGCTTTTCTGTAGCCTGCCTGTTGATGTATTTTCGGTTTGAACAGTGCACAACATGAAGAGACGGAACACTGGCGGCTTGTCACAATGCCCCCCGATGACATCACAATAGCGCTGCTGCCTAGAAAACAAGCTGCGCAGAAGAAGTTGTTCTTTGGGTGGGAGGGTGGGCTAGTGGAAGGAGGGGGCAATCTCTTTTTTTCCCGGGTGGTAGGGGGATGACAGGAGAAGGGAAGCGGGTGGTGAGAAAGGTACAGAGGGCAGGGTTTGGGGGCTGGGAAGGAAAGGGAAAAGATTAGGGTTTGGGGATGATGAAAGGGCTTTCTACGGGTAAGGATGGCAAAGGGTGGCAGTGACGGAAAGTCAGGCAACCTGTCCTGTCCGTCTTTTTGTATCGTGAATTGGAAAGACTGCAAGGGGGAGGGGAGTTGCTTGCGCCCTAAAGGAGGAGTTATTCAGATTCATTGCAGTGGGCGGCGGCTGCAAAACGCACCATTCTTCTTGTTTTTGCTCTGCAAAGCAGCCTTTTCAAGGGTTGGCTTGGGTGACAAAATGTCTTGTGTAGGCGTGGGTTTGTCTCCCTCTCGCTCTCTCTCCCTAAGATGTGTCCGGCATAGGCCAGGGTGCCACTCGAGGCCCAAACCAATTCTGGTTATCGCTTCTCGGCCTTTTGGCTAAGATCAAGTGTAGTATCTGTTCTTATCAGTTTAATATCTGATACGTCCCCTATCTGGGGACCATATATTAAATGGATTTTTAGAACAGGGAGATGGAAAAAGAGCTTGCTCTGTCCACTCCACGCATTGACCTGGTATTGCAGTACCTCCAGGAACGGTGCACCCCTTCTTAACCCAGTTTCCAAAAGCAGAACTCGATTCACCTGATTCATATTAGCCCGATTAGCGAATTGAAATGAATTTTTATCTAACACACTTTTTACTTGCTTTATTCATCCAAATAGCAAACTCATCACCACTCAACTTCACCAACTCTGCTATGTCCCGTGCAGTATCTTGTTGTCAGTCTAATCTAGATCATGTGTAATTGAATGGAATAGATCCCTTTTGGACAAAGTGGAGTCAGATGCTGCAGTGACCACAGGTGTGAGAGGATCTACAATTGGCATCTGGTGTTATCTCTCTGCTTCCACTCCAAATAAAGTTACCTGTTGTTACCTGAACGTCAAATACTAAGAATGGGCGGCCTATGAAAGAATTAGTACTTTCATTAAGTATACTAAACCGGCTAATTGGGAATAGACAAACTGTAAAAAGCCCTCTGAGAAAGCCCCTCTCTAACCTTTGTTAGTAAGCTTTTCTGTAGCCTGCCTGTTGATGTATTTTCGGTTTGAACAGTGCACAACATGAAGAGACGGAACACTGGCGGCTTGTCACAATGCCCCCCGATGACATCACAATAGCGCTGCTGCCTAGAAAACAAGCTGCGCAGAAGAAGTTGTTCTTTGGGTGGGAGGGTGGGCTAGTGGAAGGAGGGGGCAATCTCTTTTTTTCCCGGGTGGTAGGGGGATGACAGGAGAAGGGAAGCGGGTGGTGAGAAAGGTACAGAGGGCAGGGTTTGGGGGCTGGGAAGGAAAGGGAAAAGATTAGGGTTTGGGGATGATGAAAGGGCTTTCTACGGGTAAGGATGGCAAAGGGTGGCAGTGACGGAAAGTCAGGCAACCTGTCCTGTCCGTCTTTTTGTATCGTGAATTGGAAAGACTGCAAGGGGGAGGGGAGTTGCTTGCGCCCTAAAGGAGGAGTTATTCAGATTCATTGCAGTGGGCGGCGGCTGCAAAACGCACCATTCTTCTTGTTTTTGCTCTGCAAAGCAGCCTTTTCAAGGGTTGGCTTGGGTGACAAAATGTCTTGTGTAGGCGTGGGTTTGTCTCCCTCTCGCTCTCTCTCCCTAAGATGTGTCCGGCATAGGCCAGGGTGCCACTCGAGGCCCAAACCAATTCTGGTTATCGCTTCTCGGCCTTTTGGCTAAGATCAAGTGTAGTATCTGTTCTTATCAGTTTAATATCTGATACGTCCCCTATCTGGGGACCATATATTAAATGGATTTTTAGAACAGGGAGATGGAAAAAGAGCTTGCTCTGTCCACTCCACGCATTGACCTGGTATTGCAGTACCTCCAGGAACGGTGCACCCCTTCTTAACCCAGTTTCCAAAAGCAGAACTCGATTCACCTGATTCATATTAGCCCGATTAGCGAATTGAAATGAATTTTTATCTAACACACTTTTTACTTGCTTTATTCATCCAAATAGCAAACTCATCACCACTCAACTTCACCAACTCTGCTATGTCCCGTGCAGTATCTTGTTGTCAGTCTAATCTAGATCATGTGTAATTGAATGGAATAGATCCCTTTTGGACAAAGTGGAGTCAGATGCTGCAGTGACCACAGGTGTGAGAGGATCTACAATTGGCATCTGGTGTTATCTCTCTGCTTCCACTCCAAATAAAGTTACCTGTTGTTACCTGAACGTCAAATACTAAGAATGGGCGGCCTATGAAAGAATTAGTACTTTCATTAAGTATACTAAACCGGCTAATTGGGAATAGACAAACTGTAAAAAGCCCTCTGAGAAAGCCCCTCTCTAACCTTTGTTAGTAAGCTTTTCTGTAGCCTGCCTGTTGATGTATTTTCGGTTTGAACAGTGCACAACATGAAGAGACGGAACACTGGCGGCTTGTCACAATGCCCCCCGATGACATCACAATAGCGCTGCTGCCTAGAAAACAAGCTGCGCAGAAGAAGTTGTTCTTTGGGTGGGAGGGTGGGCTAGTGGAAGGAGGGGGCAATCTCTTTTTTTCCCGGGTGGTAGGGGGATGACAGGAGAAGGGAAGCGGGTGGTGAGAAAGGTACAGAGGGCAGGGTTTGGGGGCTGGGAAGGAAAGGGAAAAGATTAGGGTTTGGGGATGATGAAAGGGCTTTCTACGGGTAAGGATGGCAAAGGGTGGCAGTGACGGAAAGTCAGGCAACCTGTCCTGTCCGTCTTTTTGTATCGTGAATTGGAAAGACTGCAAGGGGGAGGGGAGTTGCTTGCGCCCTAAAGGAGGAGTTATTCAGATTCATTGCAGTGGGCGGCGGCTGCAAAACGCACCATTCTTCTTGTTTTTGCTCTGCAAAGCAGCCTTTTCAAGGGTTGGCTTGGGTGACAAAATGTCTTGTGTAGGCGTGGGTTTGTCTCCCTCTCGCTCTCTCTCCCTAAGATGTGTCCGGCATAGGCCAGGGTGCCACTCGAGGCCCAAACCAATTCTGGTTATCGCTTCTCGGCCTTTTGGCTAAGATCAAGTGTAGTATCTGTTCTTATCAGTTTAATATCTGATACGTCCCCTATCTGGGGACCATATATTAAATGGATTTTTAGAACAGGGAGATGGAAAAAGAGCTTGCTCTGTCCACTCCACGCATTGACCTGGTATTGCAGTACCTCCAGGAACGGTGCACCCCTTCTTAACCCAGTTTCCAAAAGCAGAACTCGATTCACCTGATTCATATTAGCCCGATTAGCGAATTGAAATGAATTTTTATCTAACACACTTTTTACTTGCTTTATTCATCCAAATAGCAAACTCATCACCACTCAACTTCACCAACTCTGCTATGTCCCGTGCAGTATCTTGTTGTCAGTCTAATCTAGATCATGTGTAATTGAATGGAATAGATCCCTTTTGGACAAAGTGGAGTCAGATGCTGCAGTGACCACAGGTGTGAGAGGATCTACAATTGGCATCTGGTGTTATCTCTCTGCTTCCACTCCAAATAAAGTTACCTGTTGTTACCTGAACGTCAAATACTAAGAATGGGCGGCCTATGAAAGAATTAGTACTTTCATTAAGTATACTAAACCGGCTAATTGGGAATAGACAAACTGTAAAAAGCCCTCTGAGAAAGCCCCTCTCTAACCTTTGTTAGTAAGCTTTTCTGTAGCCTGCCTGTTGATGTATTTTCGGTTTGAACAGTGCACAACATGAAGAGACGGAACACTGGCGGCTTGTCACAATGCCCCCCGATGACATCACAATAGCGCTGCTGCCTAGAAAACAAGCTGCGCAGAAGAAGTTGTTCTTTGGGTGGGAGGGTGGGCTAGTGGAAGGAGGGGGCAATCTCTTTTTTTCCCGGGTGGTAGGGGGATGACAGGAGAAGGGAAGTGGGTGGTGAGAAAGGTACAGAGGGCAGGGTTTGGGGGCTGGGAAGGAAAGGGAAAAGATTAGGGTTTGGGGATGATGAAAGGGCTTTCTACGGGTAAGGATGGCAAAGGGTGGCAGTGACGGAAAGTCAGGCAACCTGTCCTGTCCGTCTTTTTGTATCGTGAATTGGAAAGACTGCAAGGGGGAGGGGAGTTGCTTGCGCCCTAAAGGAGGAGTTATTCAGATTCATTGCAGTGGGCGGCGGCTGCAAAACGCACCATTCTTCTTGTTTTTGCTCTGCAAAGCAGCCTTTTCAAGGGTTGGCTTGGGTGACAAAATGTCTTGTGTAGGCGTGGGTTTGTCTCCCTCTCGCTCTCTCTCCCTAAGATGTGTCCGGCATAGGCCAGGGTGCCACTCGAGGCCCAAACCAATTCTGGTTATCGCTTCTCGGCCTTTTGGCTAAGATCAAGTGTAGTCCCTTCATTGGGTTTGCCTTGGTCTTGGCTGGGAGGGGCCCGGGCTTGCACAACCGCCGGCCTCGGGGATTGTTGCGCCTTTTGGTGCTTACGTCCCCTTATGGCTGGTGGTTCCTGGGCTCGGGAGGCGATCACCTGCGGCACTGCGCTTTTGTGTGGTGGCCGATGACCGTTTTCTGAAATTTGCGGATGAAATAAAAAAAAAAAATCTGTGAGGCTCGGCAGATGCAATGCACACTGGATGGTTGCGCTTGCTAGTACTCTTGATGTATAGTATATTCATCTAGAGGAAAACATGGCCCTACCAGGATCGAGGCTATTAGACTGAGTAAGTGTGGGGGCTATGGTGCAATGTGCCCCAGGACTGACGACCCTGGAGTGAGTCTGAGCTTGCTGGCTTGGGACCCCGGCGAGCCTTGGGCTCTGTAGCACACCGTACCTTGCCCTTTCATACTTTCTGAGCATATTGCTCTATCCCGGCCTTCTGGCTAGGAAGGGAAATTTTTATAATCATGGTCGGAGGTCCGTTCAGCTTTGGGCTGAGAAACCAACACCCGGTTGGAGGTCCGGGTCAGCTTCGGCTGAGAAACCAACACCCGGTTGGAGGTCTGGGTCAGCTTCGGCTGAGAAACCAACACCCGGTTGGAGGTCCGGGTCAGCTTCGGCTGAGAAACCAACACCCGGTTGGAGGTCCGGTTAGCCTTGGGCTGAGAAACCAGCACCGGTTGACGGTCCGGGCAGTTTCGGCTGCGAAACCAACAACTAGTAGCTCTCTACTCCACTTGGGTAAGATGCCTGGGTGGACGCTGGGAGCAACGACAAGGCTCAACCAGGCTTCGGCTTGGGGGAGCACCGAAGATCCCTGACCCTTGCTGTGGCCTTCTGGCTCGGAGGGACGGGGTTGATTTTTGGGGACCCTCTCCTCACGGAGGGGTCCACACGAATCCTAGCCTTTGCACTGTTTTTGGTGTGACTTCGGTCATGCATTTTTTGCGGTGCTTTGGAAAGCTTCATTAAATCAAAAATCTGTTCTTATCAGTTTAATATCTGATACGTCCCCTATCTGGGGACCATATATTAAATGGATTTTTAGAACAGGGAGATGGAAAAAGAGCTTGCTCTGTCCACTCCACGCATTGACCTGGTATTGCAGTACCTCCAGGAACGGTGCACCCCTTCTTAACCCAGTTTCCAAAAGCAGAACTCGATTCACCTGATTCATATTAGCCCGATTAGCGAATTGAAATGAATTTTTATCTAACACACTTTTTACTTGCTTTATTCATCCAAATAGCAAACTCATCACCACTCAACTTCACCAACTCTGCTATGTCCCGTGCAGTATCTTGTTGTCAGTCTAATCTAGATCATGTGTAATTGAATGGAATAGATCCCTTTTGGACAAAGTGGAGTCAGATGCTGCAGTGACCACAGGTGTGAGAGGATCTACAATTGGCATCTGGTGTTATCTCTCTGCTTCCACTCCAAATAAAGTTACCTGTTGTTACCTGAACGTCAAATACTAAGAATGGGCGGCCTATGAAAGAATTAGTACTTTCATTAAGTATACTAAACCGGCTAATTGGGAATAGACAAACTGTAAAAAGCCCTCTGAGAAAGCCCCTCTCTAACCTTTGTTAGTAAGCTTTTCTGTAGCCTGCCTGTTGATGTATTTTCGGTTTGAACAGTGCACAACATGAAGAGACGGAACACTGGCGGCTTGTCACAATGCCCCCCGATGACATCACAATAGCGCTGCTGCCTAGAAAACAAGCTGCGCAGAAGAAGTTGTTCTTTGGGTGGGAGGGTGGGCTAGTGGAAGGAGGGGGCAATCTCTTTTTTTCCCGGGTGGTAGGGGGATGACAGGAGAAGGGAAGCGGGTGGTGAGAAAGGTACAGAGGGCAGGGTTTGGGGGCTGGGAAGGAAAGGGAAAAGATTAGGGTTTGGGGATGATGAAAGGGCTTTCTACGGGTAAGGATGGCAAAGGGTGGCAGTGACGGAAAGTCAGGCAACCTGTCCTGTCCGTCTTTTTGTATCGTGAATTGGAAAGACTGCAAGGGGGAGGGGAGTTGCTTGCGCCCTAAAGGAGGAGTTATTCAGATTCATTGCAGTGGGCGGCGGCTGCAAAACGCACCATTCTTCTTGTTTTTGCTCTGCAAAGCAGCCTTTTCAAGGGTTGGCTTGGGTGACAAAATGTCTTGTGTAGGCGTGGGTTTGTCTCCCTCTCGCTCTCTCTCCCTAAGATGTGTCCGGCATAGGCCAGGGTGCCACTCGAGGCCCAAACCAATTCTGGTTATCGCTTCTCGGCCTTTTGGCTAAGATCAAGTGTAGTATCGTTCGAAAAGGTGGTTTAAGGCTCCGGCCACCTTAGTACAATGATGCAATGCACACTGGAAGGTTGCGCTTGTTAGTACTTTGGGAGGATAGTATATCCATCTAGAGGAAACCATGGCCCTACCAGGATCGAGGCTATTAGACTGAGTAAGTGTGGGGGTTATGGTGCAATGTGCCCCAGGAATGGACACCCTGGAGGGAGTCTGAACTTGCTAGGTTGGGACCCTGGTAAGCCTCAGACTCTGTCGCACGCCGCGCCTTGCCTATTCATACTTTCCAAGCATATTGCCCTATCCCGGCCTTCTGGCTAAGAAGGGAAATTTTTATAATCCCGGTCGGAGGTCCGGTCAGCTTTGGGCTGAGAAACCAACACCCGGTTGGAGGTCCGGGTCAGCTTTAGCTGAGAAACCAACACCCGGTTGGAGGTCCGGTTAGCCTTGGGCTGAGAAACCAACACCCGGTTGGAGGTCCGGTCAGCCTTGGGCTGAGAAACCAACACCCGGTTGGAGGTCCGGTCAGCCTTGGGCTGAGAAACCAACACCGGTTGACGGTCCGGGCAGTCTCGGCTGCGAAACCAACGACTAGTAGCTCCCTACTCCACTTGGGTAAGATGCCTCGGTGGACGCTGGGAGCAACAACAAGGCTCAACCAGGCTTCGGCTTGGGGGAGCACCGAAGATCCCTGACCCTCGCTGTGGCCTTCTGGCTCGGAGGGACGGGGTTGATTTTTGGGGATCCTCTTCTCACGGAGGGGTCCACACGAATCCTAGCCTTTGCACTGTTTTTGGTGTGACTTCGGTCATGCATTTTTGCGGTGCTTTGGAAAGCTTCATTAAATAAAAATCTGTTCTTATCAGTTTAATATCTGATACGTCCCCTATCTGGGGACCATATATTAAATGGATTTTTAGAACAGGGAGATGGAAAAAGAGCTTGCTCTGTCCACTCCACGCATTGACCTGGTATTGCAGTACCTCCAGGAACGGTGCACCCCTTCTTAACCCAGTTTCCAAAAGCAGAACTCGATTCACCTGATTCATATTAGCCCGATTAGCGAATTGAAATGAATTTTTATCTAACACACTTTTTACTTGCTTTATTCATCCAAATAGCAAACTCATCACCACTCAACTTCACCAACTCTGCTATGTCCCGTGCAGTATCTTGTTGTCAGTCTAATCTAGATCATGTGTAATTGAATGGAATAGATCCCTTTTGGACAAAGTGGAGTCAGATGCTGCAGTGACCACAGGTGTGAGAGGATCTACAATTGGCATCTGGTGTTATCTCTCTGCTTCCACTCCAAATAAAGTTACCTGTTGTTACCTGAACGTCAAATACTAAGAATGGGCGGCCTATGAAAGAATTAGTACTTTCATTAAGTATACTAAACCGGCTAATTGGGAATAGACAAACTGTAAAAAGCCCTCTGAGAAAGCCCCTCTCTAACCTTTGTTAGTAAGCTTTTCTGTAGCCTGCCTGTTGATGTATTTTCGGTTTGAACAGTGCACAACATGAAGAGACGGAACACTGGCGGCTTGTCACAATGCCCCCCGATGACATCACAATAGCGCTGCTGCCTAGAAAACAAGCTGCGCAGAAGAAGTTGTTCTTTGGGTGGGAGGGTGGGCTAGTGGAAGGAGGGGGCAATCTCTTTTTTTCCCGGGTGGTAGGGGGATGACAGGAGAAGGGAAGCGGGTGGTGAGAAAGGTACAGAGGGCAGGGTTTGGGGGCTGGGAAGGAAAGGGAAAAGATTAGGGTTTGGGGATGATGAAAGGGCTTTCTACGGGTAAGGATGGCAAAGGGTGGCAGTGACGGAAAGTCAGGCAACCTGTCCTGTCCGTCTTTTTGTATCGTGAATTGGAAAGACTGCAAGGGGGAGGGGAGTTGCTTGCGCCCTAAAGGAGGAGTTATTCAGATTCATTGCAGTGGGCGGCGGCTGCAAAACGCACCATTCTTCTTGTTTTTGCTCTGCAAAGCAGCCTTTTCAAGGGTTGGCTTGGGTGACAAAATGTCTTGTGTAGGCGTGGGTTTGTCTCCCTCTCGCTCTCTCTCCCTAAGATGTGTCCGGCATAGGCCAGGGTGCCACTCGAGGCCCAAACCAATTCTGGTTATCGCTTCTCGGCCTTTTGGCTAAGATCAAGTGTAGTATCTGTTCTTATCAGTTTAATATCTGATACGTCCCCTATCTGGGGACCATATATTAAATGGATTTTTAGAACAGGGAGATGGAAAAAGAGCTTGCTCTGTCCACTCCACGCATTGACCTGGTATTGCAGTACCTCCAGGAACGGTGCACCCCTTCTTAACCCAGTTTCCAAAAGCAGAACTCGATTCACCTGATTCATATTAGCCCGATTAGCGAATTGAAATGAATTTTTATCTAACACACTTTTTACTTGCTTTATTCATCCAAATAGCAAACTCATCACCACTCAACTTCACCAACTCTGCTATGTCCCGTGCAGTATCTTGTTGTCAGTCTAATCTAGATCATGTGTAATTGAATGGAATAGATCCCTTTTGGACAAAGTGGAGTCAGATGCTGCAGTGACCACAGGTGTGAGAGGATCTACAATTGGCATCTGGTGTTATCTCTCTGCTTCCACTCCAAATAAAGTTACCTGTTGTTACCTGAACGTCAAATACTAAGAATGGGCGGCCTATGAAAGAATTAGTACTTTCATTAAGTATACTAAACCGGCTAATTGGGAATAGACAAACTGTAAAAAGCCCTCTGAGAAAGCCCCTCTCTAACCTTTGTTAGTAAGCTTTTCTGTAGCCTGCCTGTTGATGTATTTTCGGTTTGAACAGTGCACAACATGAAGAGACGGAACACTGGCGGCTTGTCACAATGCCCCCCGATGACATCACAATAGCGCTGCTGCCTAGAAAACAAGCTGCGCAGAAGAAGTTGTTCTTTGGGTGGGAGGGTGGGCTAGTGGAAGGAGGGGGCAATCTCTTTTTTTCCCGGGTGGTAGGGGGATGACAGGAGAAGGGAAGCGGGTGGTGAGAAAGGTACAGAGGGCAGGGTTTGGGGGCTGGGAAGGAAAGGGAAAAGATTAGGGTTTGGGGATGATGAAAGGGCTTTCTACGGGTAAGGATGGCAAAGGGTGGCAGTGACGGAAAGTCAGGCAACCTGTCCTGTCCGTCTTTTTGTATCGTGAATTGGAAAGACTGCAAGGGGGAGGGGAGTTGCTTGCGCCCTAAAGGAGGAGTTATTCAGATTCATTGCAGTGGGCGGCGGCTGCAAAACGCACCATTCTTCTTGTTTTTGCTCTGCAAAGCAGCCTTTTCAAGGGTTGGCTTGGGTGACAAAATGTCTTGTGTAGGCGTGGGTTTGTCTCCCTCTCGCTCTCTCTCCCTAAGATGTGTCCGGCATAGGCCAGGGTGCCACTCGAGGCCCAAACCAATTCTGGTTATCGCTTCTCGGCCTTTTGGCTAAGATCAAGTGTAGTATCTGTTCTTATCAGTTTAATATCTGATACGTCCCCTATCTGGGGACCATATATTAAATGGATTTTTAGAACAGGGAGATGGAAAAAGAGCTTGCTCTGTCCACTCCACGCATTGACCTGGTATTGCAGTACCTCCAGGAACGGTGCACCCCTTCTTAACCCAGTTTCCAAAAGCAGAACTCGATTCACCTGATTCATATTAGCCCGATTAGCGAATTGAAATGAATTTTTATCTAACACACTTTTTACTTGCTTTATTCATCCAAATAGCAAACTCATCACCACTCAACTTCACCAACTCTGCTATGTCCCGTGCAGTATCTTGTTGTCAGTCTAATCTAGATCATGTGTAATTGAATGGAATAGATCCCTTTTGGACAAAGTGGAGTCAGATGCTGCAGTGACCACAGGTGTGAGAGGATCTACAATTGGCATCTGGTGTTATCTCTCTGCTTCCACTCCAAATAAAGTTACCTGTTGTTACCTGAACGTCAAATACTAAGAATGGGCGGCCTATGAAAGAATTAGTACTTTCATTAAGTATACTAAACCGGCTAATTGGGAATAGACAAACTGTAAAAAGCCCTCTGAGAAAGCCCCTCTCTAACCTTTGTTAGTAAGCTTTTCTGTAGCCTGCCTGTTGATGTATTTTCGGTTTGAACAGTGCACAACATGAAGAGACGGAACACTGGCGGCTTGTCACAATGCCCCCCGATGACATCACAATAGCGCTGCTGCCTAGAAAACAAGCTGCGCAGAAGAAGTTGTTCTTTGGGTGGGAGGGTGGGCTAGTGGAAGGAGGGGGCAATCTCTTTTTTTCCCGGGTGGTAGGGGGATGACAGGAGAAGGGAAGCGGGTGGTGAGAAAGGTACAGAGGGCAGGGTTTGGGGGCTGGGAAGGAAAGGGAAAAGATTAGGGTTTGGGGATGATGAAAGGGCTTTCTACGGGTAAGGATGGCAAAGGGTGGCAGTGACGGAAAGTCAGGCAACCTGTCCTGTCCGTCTTTTTGTATCGTGAATTGGAAAGACTGCAAGGGGGAGGGGAGTTGCTTGCGCCCTAAAGGAGGAGTTATTCAGATTCATTGCAGTGGGCGGCGGCTGCAAAACGCACCATTCTTCTTGTTTTTGCTCTGCAAAGCAGCCTTTTCAAGGGTTGGCTTGGGTGACAAAATGTCTTGTGTAGGCGTGGGTTTGTCTCCCTCTCGCTCTCTCTCCCTAAGATGTGTCCGGCATAGGCCAGGGTGCCACTCGAGGCCCAAACCAATTCTGGTTATCGCTTCTCGGCCTTTTGGCTAAGATCAAGTGTAGTATCTGTTCTTATCAGTTTAATATCTGATACGTCCCCTATCTGGGGACCATATATTAAATGGATTTTTAGAACAGGGAGATGGAAAAAGAGCTTGCTCTGTCCACTCCACGCATTGACCTGGTATTGCAGTACCTCCAGGAACGGTGCACCCCTTCTTAACCCAGTTTCCAAAAGCAGAACTCGATTCACCTGATTCATATTAGCCCGATTAGCGAATTGAAATGAATTTTTATCTAACACACTTTTTACTTGCTTTATTCATCCAAATAGCAAACTCATCACCACTCAACTTCACCAACTCTGCTATGTCCCGTGCAGTATCTTGTTGTCAGTCTAATCTAGATCATGTGTAATTGAATGGAATAGATCCCTTTTGGACAAAGTGGAGTCAGATGCTGCAGTGACCACAGGTGTGAGAGGATCTACAATTGGCATCTGGTGTTATCTCTCTGCTTCCACTCCAAATAAAGTTACCTGTTGTTACCTGAACGTCAAATACTAAGAATGGGCGGCCTATGAAAGAATTAGTACTTTCATTAAGTATACTAAACCGGCTAATTGGGAATAGACAAACTGTAAAAAGCCCTCTGAGAAAGCCCCTCTCTAACCTTTGTTAGTAAGCTTTTCTGTAGCCTGCCTGTTGATGTATTTTCGGTTTGAACAGTGCACAACATGAAGAGACGGAACACTGGCGGCTTGTCACAATGCCCCCCGATGACATCACAATAGCGCTGCTGCCTAGAAAACAAGCTGCGCAGAAGAAGTTGTTCTTTGGGTGGGAGGGTGGGCTAGTGGAAGGAGGGGGCAATCTCTTTTTTTCCCGGGTGGTAGGGGGATGACAGGAGAAGGGAAGCGGGTGGTGAGAAAGGTACAGAGGGCAGGGTTTGGGGGCTGGGAAGGAAAGGGAAAAGATTAGGGTTTGGGGATGATGAAAGGGCTTTCTACGGGTAAGGATGGCAAAGGGTGGCAGTGACGGAAAGTCAGGCAACCTGTCCTGTCCGTCTTTTTGTATCGTGAATTGGAAAGACTGCAAGGGGGAGGGGAGTTGCTTGCGCCCTAAAGGAGGAGTTATTCAGATTCATTGCAGTGGGCGGCGGCTGCAAAACGCACCATTCTTCTTGTTTTTGCTCTGCAAAGCAGCCTTTTCAAGGGTTGGCTTGGGTGACAAAATGTCTTGTGTAGGCGTGGGTTTGTCTCCCTCTCGCTCTCTCTCCCTAAGATGTGTCCGGCATAGGCCAGGGTGCCACTCGAGGCCCAAACCAATTCTGGTTATCGCTTCTCGGCCTTTTGGCTAAGATCAAGTGTAGTATCTGTTCTTATCAGTTTAATATCTGATACGTCCCCTATCTGGGGACCATATATTAAATGGATTTTTAGAACAGGGAGATGGAAAAAGAGCTTGCTCTGTCCACTCCACGCATTGACCTGGTATTGCAGTACCTCCAGGAACGGTGCACCCCTTCTTAACCCAGTTTCCAAAAGCAGAACTCGATTCACCTGATTCATATTAGCCCGATTAGCGAATTGAAATGAATTTTTATCTAACACACTTTTTACTTGCTTTATTCATCCAAATAGCAAACTCATCACCACTCAACTTCACCAACTCTGCTATGTCCCGTGCAGTATCTTGTTGTCAGTCTAATCTAGATCATGTGTAATTGAATGGAATAGATCCCTTTTGGACAAAGTGGAGTCAGATGCTGCAGTGACCACAGGTGTGAGAGGATCTACAATTGGCATCTGGTGTTATCTCTCTGCTTCCACTCCAAATAAAGTTACCTGTTGTTACCTGAACGTCAAATACTAAGAATGGGCGGCCTATGAAAGAATTAGTACTTTCATTAAGTATACTAAACCGGCTAATTGGGAATAGACAAACTGTAAAAAGCCCTCTGAGAAAGCCCCTCTCTAACCTTTGTTAGTAAGCTTTTCTGTAGCCTGCCTGTTGATGTATTTTCGGTTTGAACAGTGCACAACATGAAGAGACGGAACACTGGCGGCTTGTCACAATGCCCCCCGATGACATCACAATAGCGCTGCTGCCTAGAAAACAAGCTGCGCAGAAGAAGTTGTTCTTTGGGTGGGAGGGTGGGCTAGTGGAAGGAGGGGGCAATCTCTTTTTTTCCCGGGTGGTAGGGGGATGACAGGAGAAGGGAAGCGGGTGGTGAGAAAGGTACAGAGGGCAGGGTTTGGGGGCTGGGAAGGAAAGGGAAAAGATTAGGGTTTGGGGATGATGAAAGGGCTTTCTACGGGTAAGGATGGCAAAGGGTGGCAGTGACGGAAAGTCAGGCAACCTGTCCTGTCCGTCTTTTTGTATCGTGAATTGGAAAGACTGCAAGGGGGAGGGGAGTTGCTTGCGCCCTAAAGGAGGAGTTATTCAGATTCATTGCAGTGGGCGGCGGCTGCAAAACGCACCATTCTTCTTGTTTTTGCTCTGCAAAGCAGCCTTTTCAAGGGTTGGCTTGGGTGACAAAATGTCTTGTGTAGGCGTGGGTTTGTCTCCCTCTCACTCTCTCTCCCTAAGATGTGTCCGGCATAGGCCAGGGTGCCACTCGAGGCCCAAACCAATTCTGGTTATCGCTTCTCGGCCTTTTGGCTAAGATCAAGTGTAGTATCTGTTCTTATCAGTTTAATATCTGATACGTCCCCTATCTGGGGACCATATATTAAATGGATTTTTAGAACAGGGAGATGGAAAAAGAGCTTGCTCTGTCCACTCCACGCATTGACCTGGTATTGCAGTACCTCCAGGAACGGTGCACCCCTTCTTAACCCAGTTTCCAAAAGCAGAACTCGATTCACCTGATTCATATTAGCCCGATTAGCGAATTGAAATGAATTTTTATCTAACACACTTTTTACTTGCTTTATTCATCCAAATAGCAAACTCATCACCACTCAACTTCACCAACTCTGCTATGTCCCGTGCAGTATCTTGTTGTCAGTCTAATCTAGATCATGTGTAATTGAATGGAATAGATCCCTTTTGGACAAAGTGGAGTCAGATGCTGCAGTGACCACAGGTGTGAGAGGATCTACAATTGGCATCTGGTGTTATCTCTCTGCTTCCACTCCAAATAAAGTTACCTGTTGTTACCTGAACGTCAAATACTAAGAATGGGCGGCCTATGAAAGAATTAGTACTTTCATTAAGTATACTAAACCGGCTAATTGGGAATAGACAAACTGTAAAAAGCCCTCTGAGAAAGCCCCTCTCTAACCTTTGTTAGTAAGCTTTTCTGTAGCCTGCCTGTTGATGTATTTTCGGTTTGAACAGTGCACAACATGAAGAGACGGAACACTGGCGGCTTGTCACAATGCCCCCCGATGACATCACAATAGCGCTGCTGCCTAGAAAACAAGCTGCGCAGAAGAAGTTGTTCTTTGGGTGGGAGGGTGGGCTAGTGGAAGGAGGGGGCAATCTCTTTTTTTCCCGGGTGGTAGGGGGATGACAGGAGAAGGGAAGCGGGTGGTGAGAAAGGTACAGAGGGCAGGGTTTGGGGGCTGGGAAGGAAAGGGAAAAGATTAGGGTTTGGGGATGATGAAAGGGCTTTCTACGGGTAAGGATGGCAAAGGGTGGCAGTGACGGAAAGTCAGGCAACCTGTCCTGTCCGTCTTTTTGTATCGTGAATTGGAAAGACTGCAAGGGGGAGGGGAGTTGCTTGCGCCCTAAAGGAGGAGTTATTCAGATTCATTGCAGTGGGCGGCGGCTGCAAAACGCACCATTCTTCTTGTTTTTGCTCTGCAAAGCAGCCTTTTCAAGGGTTGGCTTGGGTGACAAAATGTCTTGTGTAGGCGTGGGTTTGTCTCCCTCTCGCTCTCTCTCCCTAAGATGTGTCCGGCATAGGCCAGGGTGCCACTCGAGGCCCAAACCAATTCTGGTTATCGCTTCTCGGCCTTTTGGCTAAGATCAAGTGTAGTATCTGTTCTTATCAGTTTAATATCTGATACGTCCCCTATCTGGGGACCATATATTAAATGGATTTTTAGAACAGGGAGATGGAAAAAGAGCTTGCTCTGTCCACTCCACGCATTGACCTGGTATTGCAGTACCTCCAGGAACGGTGCACCCCTTCTTAACCCAGTTTCCAAAAGCAGAACTCGATTCACCTGATTCATATTAGCCCGATTAGCGAATTGAAATGAATTTTTATCTAACACACTTTTTACTTGCTTTATTCATCCAAATAGCAAACTCATCACCACTCAACTTCACCAACTCTGCTATGTCCCGTGCAGTATCTTGTTGTCAGTCTAATCTAGATCATGTGTAATTGAATGGAATAGATCCCTTTTGGACAAAGTGGAGTCAGATGCTGCAGTGACCACAGGTGTGAGAGGATCTACAATTGGCATCTGGTGTTATCTCTCTGCTTCCACTCCAAATAAAGTTACCTGTTGTTACCTGAACGTCAAATACTAAGAATGGGCGGCCTATGAAAGAATTAGTACTTTCATTAAGTATACTAAACCGGCTAATTGGGAATAGACAAACTGTAAAAAGCCCTCTGAGAAAGCCCCTCTCTAACCTTTGTTAGTAAGCTTTTCTGTAGCCTGCCTGTTGATGTATTTTCGGTTTCAACAGTGCACAACATGAAGAGACGGAACACTGGCGGCTTGTCACAATGCCCCCCGATGACATCACAATAGCGCTGCTGCCTAGAAAACAAGCTGCGCAGAAGAAGTTGTTCTTTGGGTGGGAGGGTGGGCTAGTGGAAGGAGGGGGCAATCTCTTTTTTTCCCGGGTGGTAGGGGGATGACAGGAGAAGGGAAGCGGGTGGTGAGAAAGGTACAGAGGGCAGGGTTTGGGGGCTGGGAAGGAAAGGGAAAAGATTAGGGTTTGGGGATGATGAAAGGGCTTTCTACGGGTAAGGATGGCAAAGGGTGGCAGTGACGGAAAGTCAGGCAACCTGTCCTGTCCGTCTTTTTGTATCGTGAATTGGAAAGACTGCAAGGGGGAGGGGAGTTGCTTGCGCCCTAAAGGAGGAGTTATTCAGATTCATTGCAGTGGGCGGCGGCTGCAAAACGCACCATTCTTCTTGTTTTTGCTCTGCAAAGCAGCCTTTTCAAGGGTTGGCTTGGGTGACAAAATGTCTTGTGTAGGCGTGGGTTTGTCTCCCTCTCGCTCTCTCTCCCTAAGATGTGTCCGGCATAGGCCAGGGTGCCACTCGAGGCCCAAACCAATTCTGGTTATCGCTTCTCGGCCTTTTGGCTAAGATCAAGTGTAGTATCTGTTCTTATCAGTTTAATATCTGATACGTCCCCTATCTGGGGACCATATATTAAATGGATTTTTAGAACAGGGAGATGGAAAAAGAGCTTGCTCTGTCCACTCCACGCATTGACCTGGTATTGCAGTACCTCCAGGAACGGTGCACCCCTTCTTAACCCAGTTTCCAAAAGCAGAACTCGATTCACCTGATTCATATTAGCCCGATTAGCGAATTGAAATGAATTTTTATCTAACACACTTTTTACTTGCTTTATTCATCCAAATAGCAAACTCATCACCACTCAACTTCACCAACTCTGCTATGTCCCGTGCAGTATCTTGTTGTCAGTCTAATCTAGATCATGTGTAATTGAATGGAATAGATCCCTTTTGGACAAAGTGGAGTCAGATGCTGCAGTGACCACAGGTGTGAGAGGATCTACAATTGGCATCTGGTGTTATCTCTCTGCTTCCACTCCAAATAAAGTTACCTGTTGTTACCTGAACGTCAAATACTAAGAATGGGCGGCCTATGAAAGAATTAGTACTTTCATTAAGTATACTAAACCGGCTAATTGGGAATAGACAAACTGTAAAAAGCCCTCTGAGAAAGCCCCTCTCTAACCTTTGTTAGTAAGCTTTTCTGTAGCCTGCCTGTTGATGTATTTTCGGTTTGAACAGTGCACAACATGAAGAGACGGAACACTGGCGGCTTGTCACAATGCCCCCCGATGACATCACAATAGCGCTGCTGCCTAGAAAACAAGCTGCGCAGAAGAAGTTGTTCTTTGGGTGGGAGGGTGGGCTAGTGGAAGGAGGGGGCAATCTCTTTTTTTCCCGGGTGGTAGGGGGATGACAGGAGAAGGGAAGCGGGTGGTGAGAAAGGTACAGAGGGCAGGGTTTGGGGGCTGGGAAGGAAAGGGAAAAGATTAGGGTTTGGGGATGATGAAAGGGCTTTCTACGGGTAAGGATGGCAAAGGGTGGCAGTGACGGAAAGTCAGGCAACCTGTCCTGTCCGTCTTTTTGTATCGTGAATTGGAAAGACTGCAAGGGGGAGGGGAGTTGCTTGCGCCCTAAAGGAGGAGTTATTCAGATTCATTGCAGTGGGCGGCGGCTGCAAAACGCACCATTCTTCTTGTTTTTGCTCTGCAAAGCAGCCTTTTCAAGGGTTGGCTTGGGTGACAAAATGTCTTGTGTAGGCGTGGGTTTGTCTCCCTCTCGCTCTCTCTCCCTAAGATGTGTCCGGCATAGGCCAGGGTGCCACTCGAGGCCCAAACCAATTCTGGTTATCGCTTCTCGGCCTTTTGGCTAAGATCAAGTGTAGTATCTGTTCTTATCAGTTTAATATCTGATACGTCCCCTATCTGGGGACCATATATTAAATGGATTTTTAGAACAGGGAGATGGAAAAAGAGCTTGCTCTGTCCACTCCACGCATTGACCTGGTATTGCAGTACCTCCAGGAACGGTGCACCCCTTCTTAACCCAGTTTCCAAAAGCAGAACTCGATTCACCTGATTCATATTAGCCCGATTAGCGAATTGAAATGAATTTTTATCTAACACACTTTTTACTTGCTTTATTCATCCAAATAGCAAACTCATCACCACTCAACTTCACCAACTCTGCTATGTCCCGTGCAGTATCTTGTTGTCAGTCTAATCTAGATCATGTGTAATTGAATGGAATAGATCCCTTTTGGACAAAGTGGAGTCAGATGCTGCAGTGACCACAGGTGTGAGAGGATCTACAATTGGCATCTGGTGTTATCTCTCTGCTTCCACTCCAAATAAAGTTACCTGTTGTTACCTGAACGTCAAATACTAAGAATGGGCGGCCTATGAAAGAATTAGTACTTTCATTAAGTATACTAAACCGGCTAATTGGGAATAGACAAACTGTAAAAAGCCCTCTGAGAAAGCCCCTCTCTAACCTTTGTTAGTAAGCTTTTCTGTAGCCTGCCTGTTGATGTATTTTCGGTTTGAACAGTGCACAACATGAAGAGACGGAACACTGGCGGCTTGTCACAATGCCCCCCGATGACATCACAATAGCGCTGCTGCCTAGAAAACAAGCTGCGCAGAAGAAGTTGTTCTTTGGGTGGGAGGGTGGGCTAGTGGAAGGAGGGGGCAATCTCTTTTTTTCCCGGGTGGTAGGGGGATGACAGGAGAAGGGAAGCGGGTGGTGAGAAAGGTACAGAGGGCAGGGTTTGGGGGCTGGGAAGGAAAGGGAAAAGATTAGGGTTTGGGGATGATGAAAGGGCTTTCTACGGGTAAGGATGGCAAAGGGTGGCAGTGACGGAAAGTCAGGCAACCTGTCCTGTCCGTCTTTTTGTATCGTGAATTGGAAAGACTGCAAGGGGGAGGGGAGTTGCTTGCGCCCTAAAGGAGGAGTTATTCAGATTCATGGCAGTGGGCGGCGGCTGCAAAACGCACCATTCTTCTTGTTTTTGCTCTGCAAAGCAGCCTTTTCAAGGGTTGGCTTGGGTGACAAAATGTCTTGTGTAGGCGTGGGTTTGTCTCCCTCTCGCTCTCTCTCCCTAAGATGTGTCCGGCATAGGCCAGGGTGCCACTCGAGGCCCAAACCAATTCTGGTTATCGCTTCTCGGCCTTTTGGCTAAGATCAAGTGTAGTATCTGTTCTTATCAGTTTAATATCTGATACGTCCCCTATCTGGGGACCATATATTAAATGGATTTTTAGAACAGGGAGATGGAAAAAGAGCTTGCTCTGTCCACTCCACGCATTGACCTGGTATTGCAGTACCTCCAGGAACGGTGCACCCCTTCTTAACCCAGTTTCCAAAAGCAGAACTCGATTCACCTGATTCATATTAGCCCGATTAGCGAATTGAAATGAATTTTTATCTAACACACTTTTTACTTGCTTTATTCATCCAAATAGCAAACTCATCACCACTCAACTTCACCAACTCTGCTATGTCCCGTGCAGTATCTTGTTGTCAGTCTAATCTAGATCATGTGTAATTGAATGGAATAGATCCCTTTTGGACAAAGTGGAGTCAGATGCTGCAGTGACCACAGGTGTGAGAGGATCTACAATTGGCATCTGGTGTTATCTCTCTGCTTCCACTCCAAATAAAGTTACCTGTTGTTACCTGAACGTCAAATACTAAGAATGGGCGGCCTATGAAAGAATTAGTACTTTCATTAAGTATACTAAACCGGCTAATTGGGAATAGACAAACTGTAAAAAGCCCTCTGAGAAAGCCCCTCTCTAACCTTTGTTAGTAAGCTTTTCTGTAGCCTGCCTGTTGATGTATTTTCGGTTTGAACAGTGCACAACATGAAGAGACGGAACACTGGCGGCTTGTCACAATGCCCCCCGATGACATCACAATAGCGCTGCTGCCTAGAAAACAAGCTGCGCAGAAGAAGTTGTTCTTTGGGTGGGAGGGTGGGCTAGTGGAAGGAGGGGGCAATCTCTTTTTTTCCCGGGTGGTAGGGGGATGACAGGAGAAGGGAAGCGGGTGGTGAGAAAGGTACAGAGGGCAGGGTTTGGGGGCTGGGAAGGAAAGGGAAAAGATTAGGGTTTGGGGATGATGAAAGGGCTTTCTACGGGTAAGGATGGCAAAGGGTGGCAGTGACGGAAAGTCAGGCAACCTGTCCTGTCCGTCTTTTTGTATCGTGAATTGGAAAGACTGCAAGGGGGAGGGGAGTTGCTTGCGCCCTAAAGGAGGAGTTATTCAGATTCATTGCAGTGGGCGGCGGCTGCAAAACGCACCATTCTTCTTGTTTTTGCTCTGCAAAGCAGCCTTTTCAAGGGTTGGCTTGGGTGACAAAATGTCTTGTGTAGGCGTGGGTTTGTCTCCCTCTCGCTCTCTCTCCCTAAGATGTGTCCGGCATAGGCCAGGGTGCCACTCGAGGCCCAAACCAATTCTGGTTATCGCTTCTCGGCCTTTTGGCTAAGATCAAGTGTAGTATCTGTTCTTATCAGTTTAATATCTGATACGTCCCCTATCTGGGGACCATATATTAAATGGATTTTTAGAACAGGGAGATGGAAAAAGAGCTTGCTCTGTCCACTCCACGCATTGACCTGGTATTGCAGTACCTCCAGGAACGGTGCACCCCTTCTTAACCCAGTTTCCAAAAGCAGAACTCGATTCACCTGATTCATATTAGCCCGATTAGCGAATTGAAATGAATTTTTATCTAACACACTTTTTACTTGCTTTATTCATCCAAATAGCAAACTCATCACCACTCAACTTCACCAACTCTGCTATGTCCCGTGCAGTATCTTGTTGTCAGTCTAATCTAGATCATGTGTAATTGAATGGAATAGATCCCTTTTGGACAAAGTGGAGTCAGATGCTGCAGTGACCACAGGTGTGAGAGGATCTACAATTGGCATCTGGTGTTATCTCTCTGCTTCCACTCCAAATAAAGTTACCTGTTGTTACCTGAACGTCAAATACTAAGAATGGGCGGCCTATGAAAGAATTAGTACTTTCATTAAGTATACTAAACCGGCTAATTGGGAATAGACAAACTGTAAAAAGCCCTCTGAGAAAGCCCCTCTCTAACCTTTGTTAGTAAGCTTTTCTGTAGCCTGCCTGTTGATGTATTTTCGGTTTGAACAGTGCACAACATGAAGAGACGGAACACTGGCGGCTTGTCACAATGCCCCCCGATGACATCACAATAGCGCTGCTGCCTAGAAAACAAGCTGCGCAGAAGAAGTTGTTCTTTGGGTGGGAGGGTGGGCTAGTGGAAGGAGGGGGCAATCTCTTTTTTTCCCGGGTGGTAGGGGGATGACAGGAGAAGGGAAGCGGGTGGTGAGAAAGGTACAGAGGGCAGGGTTTGGGGGCTGGGAAGGAAAGGGAAAAGATTAGGGTTTGGGGATGATGAAAGGGCTTTCTACGGGTAAGGATGGCAAAGGGTGGCAGTGACGGAAAGTCAGGCAACCTGTCCTGTCCGTCTTTTTGTATCGTGAATTGGAAAGACTGCAAGGGGGAGGGGAGTTGCTTGCGCCCTAAAGGAGGAGTTATTCAGATTCATTGCAGTGGGCGGCGGCTGCAAAACGCACCATTCTTCTTGTTTTTGCTCTGCAAAGCAGCCTTTTCAAGGGTTGGCTTGGGTGACAAAATGTCTTGTGTAGGCGTGGGTTTGTCTCCCTCTCGCTCTCTCTCCCTAAGATGTGTCCGGCATAGGCCAGGGTGCCACTCGAGGCCCAAACCAATTCTGGTTATCGCTTCTCGGCCTTTTGGCTAAGATCAAGTGTAGTATCTGTTCTTATCAGTTTAATATCTGATACGTCCCCTATCTGGGGACCATATATTAAATGGATTTTTAGAACAGGGAGATGGAAAAAGAGCTTGCTCTGTCCACTCCACGCATTGACCTGGTATTGCAGTACCTCCAGGAACGGTGCACCCCTTCTTAACCCAGTTTCCAAAAGCAGAACTCGATTCACCTGATTCATATTAGCCCGATTAGCGAATTGAAATGAATTTTTATCTAACACACTTTTTACTTGCTTTATTCATCCAAATAGCAAACTCATCACCACTCAACTTCACCAACTCTGCTATGTCCCGTGCAGTATCTTGTTGTCAGTCTAATCTAGATCATGTGTAATTGAATGGAATAGATCCCTTTTGGACAAAGTGGAGTCAGATGCTGCAGTGACCACAGGTGTGAGAGGATCTACAATTGGCATCTGGTGTTATCTCTCTGCTTCCACTCCAAATAAAGTTACCTGTTGTTACCTGAACGTCAAATACTAAGAATGGGCGGCCTATGAAAGAATTAGTACTTTCATTAAGTATACTAAACCGGCTAATTGGGAATAGACAAACTGTAAAAAGCCCTCTGAGAAAGCCCCTCTCTAACCTTTGTTAGTAAGCTTTTCTGTAGCCTGCCTGTTGATGTATTTTCGGTTTGAACAGTGCACAACATGAAGAGACGGAACACTGGCGGCTTGTCACAATGCCCCCCGATGACATCACAATAGCGCTGCTGCCTAGAAAACAAGCTGCGCAGAAGAAGTTGTTCTTTGGGTGGGAGGGTGGGCTAGTGGAAGGAGGGGGCAATCTCTTTTTTTCCCGGGTGGTAGGGGGATGACAGGAGAAGGGAAGCGGGTGGTGAGAAAGGTACAGAGGGCAGGGTTTGGGGGCTGGGAAGGAAAGGGAAAAGATTAGGGTTTGGGGATGATGAAAGGGCTTTCTACGGGTAAGGATGGCAAAGGGTGGCAGTGACGGAAAGTCAGGCAACCTGTCCTGTCCGTCTTTTTGTATCGTGAATTGGAAAGACTGCAAGGGGGAGGGGAGTTGCTTGCGCCCTAAAGGAGGAGTTATTCAGATTCATTGCAGTGGGCGGCGGCTGCAAAATGCACCATTCTTCTTGTTTTTGCTCTGCAAAGCAGCCTTTTCAAGGGTTGGCTTGGGTGACAAAATGTCTTGTGTAGGCGTGGGTTTGTCTCCCTCTCGCTCTCTCTCCCTAAGATGTGTCCGGCATAGGCCAGGGTGCCACTCGAGGCCCAAACCAATTCTGGTTATCGCTTCTCGGCCTTTTGGCTAAGATCAAGTGTAGTATCTGTTCTTATCAGTTTAATATCTGATACGTCCCCTATCTGGGGACCATATATTAAATGGATTTTTAGAACAGGGAGATGGAAAAAGAGCTTGCTCTGTCCACTCCACGCATTGACCTGGTATTGCAGTACCTCCAGGAACGGTGCACCCCTTCTTAACCCAGTTTCCAAAAGCAGAACTCGATTCACCTGATTCATATTAGCCCGATTAGCGAATTGAAATGAATTTTTATCTAACACACTTTTTACTTGCTTTATTCATCCAAATAGCAAACTCATCACCACTCAACTTCACCAACTCTGCTATGTCCCGTGCAGTATCTTGTTGTCAGTCTAATCTAGATCATGTGTAATTGAATGGAATAGATCCCTTTTGGACAAAGTGGAGTCAGATGCTGCAGTGACCACAGGTGTGAGAGGATCTACAATTGGCATCTGGTGTTATCTCTCTGCTTCCACTCCAAATAAAGTTACCTGTTGTTACCTGAACGTCAAATACTAAGAATGGGCGGCCTATGAAAGAATTAGTACTTTCATTAAGTATACTAAACCGGCTAATTGGGAATAGACAAACTGTAAAAAGCCCTCTGAGAAAGCCCCTCTCTAACCTTTGTTAGTAAGCTTTTCTGTAGCCTGCCTGTTGATGTATTTTCGGTTTGAACAGTGCACAACATGAAGAGACGGAACACTGGCGGCTTGTCACAATGCCCCCCGATGACATCACAATAGCGCTGCTGCCTAGAAAACAAGCTGCGCAGAAGAAGTTGTTCTTTGGGTGGGAGGGTGGGCTAGTGGAAGGAGGGGGCAATCTCTTTTTTTCCCGGGTGGTAGGGGGATGACAGGAGAAGGGAAGCGGGTGGTGAGAAAGGTACAGAGGGCAGGGTTTGGGGGCTGGGAAGGAAAGGGAAAAGATTAGGGTTTGGGGATGATGAAAGGGCTTTCTACGGGTAAGGATGGCAAAGGGTGGCAGTGACGGAAAGTCAGGCAACCTGTCCTGTCCGTCTTTTTGTATCGTGAATTGGAAAGACTGCAAGGGGGAGGGGAGTTGCTTGCGCCCTAAAGGAGGAGTTATTCAGATTCATTGCAGTGGGCGGCGGCTGCAAAACGCACCATTCTTCTTGTTTTTGCTCTGCAAAGCAGCCTTTTCAAGGGTTGGCTTGGGTGACAAAATGTCTTGTGTAGGCGTGGGTTTGTCTCCCTCTCGCTCTCTCTCCCTAAGATGTGTCCGGCATAGGCCAGGGTGCCACTCGAGGCCCAAACCAATTCTGGTTATCGCTTCTCGGCCTTTTGGCTAAGATCAAGTGTAGTATCTGTTCTTATCAGTTTAATATCTGATACGTCCCCTATCTGGGGACCATATATTAAATGGATTTTTAGAACAGGGAGATGGAAAAAGAGCTTGCTCTGTCCACTCCACGCATTGACCTGGTATTGCAGTACCTCCAGGAACGGTGCACCCCTTCTTAACCCAGTTTCCAAAAGCAGAACTCGATTCACCTGATTCATATTAGCCCGATTAGCGAATTGAAATGAATTTTTATCTAACACACTTTTTACTTGCTTTATTCATCCAAATAGCAAACTCATCACCACTCAACTTCACCAACTCTGCTATGTCCCGTGCAGTATCTTGTTGTCAGTCTAATCTAGATCATGTGTAATTGAATGGAATAGATCCCTTTTGGACAAAGTGGAGTCAGATGCTGCAGTGACCACAGGTGTGAGAGGATCTACAATTGGCATCTGGTGTTATCTCTCTGCTTCCACTCCAAATAAAGTTACCTGTTGTTACCTGAACGTCAAATACTAAGAATGGGCGGCCTATGAAAGAATTAGTACTTTCATTAAGTATACTAAACCGGCTAATTGGGAATAGACAAACTGTAAAAAGCCCTCTGAGAAAGCCCCTCTCTAACCTTTGTTAGTAAGCTTTTCTGTAGCCTGCCTGTTGATGTATTTTCGGTTTGAACAGTGCACAACATGAAGAGACGGAACACTGGCGGCTTGTCACAATGCCCCCCGATGACATCACAATAGCGCTGCTGCCTAGAAAACAAGCTGCGCAGAAGAAGTTGTTCTTTGGGTGGGAGGGTGGGCTAGTGGAAGGAGGGGGCAATCTCTTTTTTTCCCGGGTGGTAGGGGGATGACAGGAGAAGGGAAGCGGGTGGTGAGAAAGGTACAGAGGGCAGGGTTTGGGGGCTGGGAAGGAAAGGGAAAAGATTAGGGTTTGGGGATGATGAAAGGGCTTTCTACGGGTAAGGATGGCAAAGGGTGGCAGTGACGGAAAGTCAGGCAACCTGTCCTGTCCGTCTTTTTGTATCGTGAATTGGAAAGACTGCAAGGGGGAGGGGAGTTGCTTGCGCCCTAAAGGAAGAGTTATTCAGATTCATTGCAGTGGGCGGCGGCTGCAAAACGCACCATTCTTCTTGTTTTTGCTCTGCAAAGCAGCCTTTTCAAGGGTTGGCTTGGGTGACAAAATGTCTTGTGTAGGCGTGGGTTTGTCTCCCTCTCGATCTCTCTCCCTAAGATGTGTCCGGCATAGGCCAGGGTGCCACTCGAGGCCCAAACCAATTCTGGTTATCGCTTCTCGGCCTTTTGGCTAAGATCAAGTGTAGTATCTGTTCTTATCAGTTTAATATCTGATACGTCCCCTATCTGGGGACCATATATTAAATGGATTTTTAGAACAGGGAGATGGAAAAAGAGCTTGCTCTGTCCACTCCACGCATTGACCTGGTATTGCAGTACCTCCAGGAACGGTGCACCCCTTCTTAACCCAGTTTCCAAAAGCAGAACTCGATTCACCTGATTCATATTAGCCCGATTAGCGAATTGAAATGAATTTTTATCTAACACACTTTTTACTTGCTTTATTCATCCAAATAGCAAACTCATCACCACTCAACTTCACCAACTCTGCTATGTCCCGTGCAGTATCTTGTTGTCAGTCTAATCTAGATCATGTGTAATTGAATGGAATAGATCCCTTTTGGACAAAGTGGAGTCAGATGCTGCAGTGACCACAGGTGTGAGAGGATCTACAATTGGCATCTGGTGTTATCTCTCTGCTTCCACTCCAAATAAAGTTACCTGTTGTTACCTGAACGTCAAATACTAAGAATGGGCGGCCTATGAAAGAATTAGTACTTTCATTAAGTATACTAAACCGGCTAATTGGGAATAGACAAACTGTAAAAAGCCCTCTGAGAAAGCCCCTCTCTAACCTTTGTTAGTAAGCTTTTCTGTAGCCTGCCTGTTGATGTATTTTCGGTTTGAACAGTGCACAACATGAAGAGACGGAACACTGGCGGCTTGTCACAATGCCCCCCGATGACATCACAATAGCGCTGCTGCCTAGAAAACAAGCTGCGCAGAAGAAGTTGTTCTTTGGGTGGGAGGGTGGGCTAGTGGAAGGAGGGGGCAATCTCTTTTTTTCCCGGGTGGTAGGGGGATGACAGGAGAAGGGAAGCGGGTGGTGAGAAAGGTACAGAGGGCAGGGTTTGGGGGCTGGGAAGGAAAGGGAAAAGATTAGGGTTTGGGGATGATGAAAGGGCTTTCTACGGGTAAGGATGGCAAAGGGTGGCAGTGACGGAAAGTCAGGCAACCTGTCCTGTCCGTCTTTTTGTATCGTGAATTGGAAAGACTGCAAGGGGGAGGGGAGTTGCTTGCGCCCTAAAGGAGGAGTTATTCAGATTCATTGCAGTGGGCGGCGGCTGCAAAACGCACCATTCTTCTTGTTTTTGCTCTGCAAAGCAGCCTTTTCAAGGGTTGGCTTGGGTGACAAAATGTCTTGTGTAGGCGTGGGTTTGTCTCCCTCTCGCTCTCTCTCCCTAAGATGTGTCCGGCATAGGCCAGGGTGCCACTCGAGGCCCAAACCAATTCTGGTTATCGCTTCTCGGCCTTTTGGCTAAGATCAAGTGTAGTATCTGTTCTTATCAGTTTAATATCTGATACGTCCCCTATCTGGGGACCATATATTAAATGGATTTTTAGAACAGGGAGATGGAAAAAGAGCTTGCTCTGTCCACTCCACGCATTGACCTGGTATTGCAGTACCTCCAGGAACGGTGCACCCCTTCTTAACCCAGTTTCCAAAAGCAGAACTCGATTCACCTGATTCATATTAGCCCGATTAGCGAATTGAAATGAATTTTTATCTAACACACTTTTTACTTGCTTTATTCATCCAAATAGCAAACTCATCACCACTCAACTTCACCAACTCTGCTATGTCCCGTGCAGTATCTTGTTGTCAGTCTAATCTAGATCATGTGTAATTGAATGGAATAGATCCCTTTTGGACAAAGTGGAGTCAGATGCTGCAGTGACCACAGGTGTGAGAGGATCTACAATTGGCATCTGGTGTTATCTCTCTGCTTCCACTCCAAATAAAGTTACCTGTTGTTACCTGAACGTCAAATACTAAGAATGGGCGGCCTATGAAAGAATTAGTACTTTCATTAAGTATACTAAACCGGCTAATTGGGAATAGACAAACTGTAAAAAGCCCTCTGAGAAAGCCCCTCTCTAACCTTTGTTAGTAAGCTTTTCTGTAGCCTGCCTGTTGATGTATTTTCGGTTTGAACAGTGCACAACATGAAGAGACGGAACACTGGCGGCTTGTCACAATGCCCCCCGATGACATCACAATAGCGCTGCTGCCTAGAAAACAAGCTGCGCAGAAGAAGTTGTTCTTTGGGTGGGAGGGTGGGCTAGTGGAAGGAGGGGGCAATCTCTTTTTTTCCCGGGTGGTAGGGGGATGACAGGAGAAGGGAAGCGGGTGGTGAGAAAGGTACAGAGGGCAGGGTTTGGGGGCTGGGAAGGAAAGGGAAAAGATTAGGGTTTGGGGATGATGAAAGGGCTTTCTACGGGTAAGGATGGCAAAGGGTGGCAGTGACGGAAAGTCAGGCAACCTGTCCTGTCCGTCTTTTTGTATCGTGAATTGGAAAGACTGCAAGGGGGAGGGGAGTTGCTTGCGCCCTAAAGGAGGAGTTATTCAGATTCATTGCAGTGGGCGGCGGCTGCAAAACGCACCATTCTTCTTGTTTTTGCTCTGCAAAGCAGCCTTTTCAAGGGTTGGCTTGGGTGACAAAATGTCTTGTGTAGGCGTGGGTTTGTCTCCCTCTCGCTCTCTCTCCCTAAGATGTGTCCGGCATAGGCCAGGGTGCCACTCGAGGCCCAAACCAATTCTGGTTATCGCTTCTCGGCCTTTTGGCTAAGATCAAGTGTAGTATCTGTTCTTATCAGTTTAATATCTGATACGTCCCCTATCTGGGGACCATATATTAAATGGATTTTTAGAACAGGGAGATGGAAAAAGAGCTTGCTCTGTCCACTCCACGCATTGACCTGGTATTGCAGTACCTCCAGGAACGGTGCACCCCTTCTTAACCCAGTTTCCAAAAGCAGAACTCGATTCACCTGATTCATATTAGCCCGATTAGCGAATTGAAATGAATTTTTATCTAACACACTTTTTACTTGCTTTATTCATCCAAATAGCAAACTCATCACCACTCAACTTCACCAACTCTGCTATGTCCCGTGCAGTATCTTGTTGTCAGTCTAATCTAGATCATGTGTAATTGAATGGAATAGATCCCTTTTGGACAAAGTGGAGTCAGATGCTGCAGTGACCACAGGTGTGAGAGGATCTACAATTGGCATCTGGTGTTATCTCTCTGCTTCCACTCCAAATAAAGTTACCTGTTGTTACCTGAACGTCAAATACTAAGAATGGGCGGCCTATGAAAGAATTAGTACTTTCATTAAGTATACTAAACCGGCTAATTGGGAATAGACAAACTGTAAAAAGCCCTCTGAGAAAGCCCCTCTCTAACCTTTGTTAGTAAGCTTTTCTGTAGCCTGCCTGTTGATGTATTTTCGGTTTGAACAGTGCACAACATGAAGAGACGGAACACTGGCGGCTTGTCACAATGCCCCCCGATGACATCACAATAGCGCTGCTGCCTAGAAAACAAGCTGCGCAGAAGAAGTTGTTCTTTGGGTGGGAGGGTGGGCTAGTGGAAGGAGGGGGCAATCTCTTTTTTTCCCGGGTGGTAGGGGGATGACAGGAGAAGGGAAGCGGGTGGTGAGAAAGGTACAGAGGGCAGGGTTTGGGGGCTGGGAAGGAAAGGGAAAAGATTAGGGTTTGGGGATGATGAAAGGGCTTTCTACGGGTAAGGATGGCAAAGGGTGGCAGTGACGGAAAGTCAGGCAACCTGTCCTGTCCGTCTTTTTGTATCGTGAATTGGAAAGACTGCAAGGGGGAGGGGAGTTGCTTGCGCCCTAAAGGAGGAGTTATTCAGATTCATTGCAGTGGGCGGCGGCTGCAAAACGCACCATTCTTCTTGTTTTTGCTCTGCAAAGCAGCCTTTTCAAGGGTTGGCTTGGGTGACAAAATGTCTTGTGTAGGCGTGGGTTTGTCTCCCTCTCGCTCTCTCTCCCTAAGATGTGTCCGGCATAGGCCAGGGTGCCACTCGAGGCCCAAACCAATTCTGGTTATCGCTTCTCGGCCTTTTGGCTAAGATCAAGTGTAGTATCTGTTCTTATCAGTTTAATATCTGATACGTCCCCTATCTGGGGACCATATATTAAATGGATTTTTAGAACAGGGAGATGGAAAAAGAGCTTGCTCTGTCCACTCCACGCATTGACCTGGTATTGCAGTACCTCCAGGAACGGTGCACCCCTTCTTAACCCAGTTTC